>NC_056743.1:131258078-131558078 GCF_019279795.1 Protopterus annectens | reverse complement strand
AAGTTTACATGAATGGTGGCTTATTTTAAAGAGAAATATAAAAAGGTATTTTTAAAATGAAAGAAAGACAAGAAAGTAGAAAAAGAAAAATATCTTATCATATACAAAGATGCTTTAACGGATTTAGAAAGAAACAATACCAAATATCTTGCTGAAGAAAGAATGATATATAAAACAAATCAAGGAAAAAAAAGGAACTGTTATTTAAGTAAAGCTATTTTACAAGGTAGAAGAGAAGAGATATCTACTTATTTGAGTAGGTTAGCTAAGGAAGACAGAAGCATGATGACAAACATAGAAAATGAAAGATGAGAAATAGAAAGAACCCAAGAACAGATTATGAATATTGTAGTGGATTACATAAAATAAATTTTAAAGATAAAAAGAAAGAGCAGGAGAACATAAGAATGTTAAAAGATTGTCAAAACAAGAAAAGAATTGGAAAAGGAGATTTCCTCATATTAGTTAGGTACTCGGATAAGTTAACATACAATCAGTTGCAGGGCAGAAGGGGTAGAATATCAAATGTATAAAAAATTAACAAATTTGCAAAAAGAGTATTTTAAAGGTTCTGAATAAATGTTTTATAAGGATTTATAAATTTATGTGGATAAAAGAAGAAAATGAAATTAAAAATCAGAGATCAGTAGTGTTGACCAATGTAGACTATAAGATTTTTGTAAAGATAATTCAGACGAGAATGGAAATTAAAATGAAAAAAGACATTATGGAAAATATCCTATATAGTAAAAAGGGTAAAGGATAACAACAATTATTATTGATAGTAAGGAAAATGGTGGACAATATAAGCAGAAAGGAGGAAGCTAAACTTATGATAGAAGATTTGAATAAAGCATTTGATCTAACACAACATGAAATTTAATGGGTTATTATGTAGGAATATATTACAAGAAAAAGTTAGAATTGTATGTTATTTAGTGCACAATACGAATACATTAAGAATTTTAGTAAAATGGGATGGCTGAGTAAAGAAACAGACAAGAGGAATTGCGTAAGACAGGGATGCCCACTAAGTTGCATACTCATCATCTTCTTTCGGCTGTTCCCATTAGGGGTCGCAACAGCAGATCATCTGTTTACATTTCTTCCTGTCCTCTGCATCTTGCTCTGTCACACCAACCACCTGAATGTCCTCTCTCACCACATCCATAAACCTTATCTTAGGCCTTCCTCTTTTCCTGTTACCTGGTAGCTTCATCCTTAGCATCTTTTTCCCAATATACTCAGCATCCCTCCTCAGCACGCCCAAACCAACATAATCTTGCTTCTCTGGCTTTGTCTCCAAACCTTCCAACCTGGGCTGACCCTCTAATATACTTACTTATTCCTAATCCTGTCCACCCTCATCACACCCAGTGCAAATCTTAACATCTTTAACTTTGCCACATCCAGCTCTAACTCCTGCCTTTTTGTCAATGCCACTGTCTCCAGCCCATATAACATAGCGGGTCTCACTACCCTGTTGTAGACCTTCCCTTTCACTCTTACTGGTACTCGTCTGTCACAAATCACTCCTGACACTCTTCTACACCCACTCCATCCTGCCTGTGCTCTCTTCTTCACCTCTCTCCCACACTCGCCATTACTCTGAACTATTGATCCCAAGTATTTAAACTCATCCAGCTTCACCACCTCTACTCCTTCCATCCTCACCATTCATCTATCCTCCCTCTCATTCACACACATATATTATGTCTTAGTCCTGCTGACCTTCATTCCTCTTCTCTCTAGAGCATATCTCCATCTCTCCAGGGTCTCCTCCACCTGTTCCCTACTCTCACTACAGATCACAATGTCATCTGCAAACATCATAGTCCATGGGGATTCCTGTCTTCTATTTGCTTTAATTATGAGTGTACTTGTAAAAATAGTAAACATGCAAATGAAGGATGCAAATTACATAAATGAAGGAATAAAAATTGTAATTATGTGACTTATGTAGATTATATTATAATGATTACAAAATATATAGTTAGGAAAAGCAAAATATATAGTTAGGAAAAAAGAAATATTATGCTACTTACATGAATGTCTAATCGCAATAGGCATGACTTTAAAAGAAAAACATATCAGGATTGGGTGGCATAGTAAAGTTAGGAGGGATATATTTTTTAATGAATGAGGTTTCTGTGTTAGATTTGGAGGTAAAAATGTAAGTGGAGGACAATGGCAAAGAAGAGTAGATGAAACAAGGAGTTTTGTGTTTTTTTTTTTGGAAAACATATGTTATCTTTTTAGAAAGATTGGGTGGCATAGTAAAGTTAGGAGGGATATATTTTTTAATGAATGAGGTTTCTGTGTTAGATTTGGAGGTAAAAATGTAAGTGGAGGACAATGGCAAAGAAGAGTAGATGAAACAAGGAGTTTTGTGTTTTTTTTTTTGGAAAACATGTTATCTTTTTAGAAAGGTTCATTTGACTAATTCAGTTTTAATGGGAATGATAGCTTATTTGGCAAATGTATATATAATGCCAATAGTATATGAAAATGAGGCATTAGAACTGATTTTTTTATTTATATCAGATTTGAGATTGAATCTGGTAAAAAATAGGAGTTTAGTATATGAACAAACAAAACTGAGGGCTAGGATTAATAAATCAGGTTGTACACACTGCTTCATTGAATTTGTATAAAATGATTAATTAAATGAGACAAATGAGAAGCTAGTGGTAATGTTATTTAAATGTAAATATGAAAGATTTTCAGAAACATTAAAAAGGTTTAAAAGAGGAAAATAATTTATAAATAGAGAAATGAAATATTATCAAGATAAAATATTTTTATGAAAAGTAAAAATTAAGTATATTGAAAAGAAGAAAAATGAGCCATAAAAATTTGGTAATACAATATTATTATGAGAACCCATGGGCAGATTTAATGAAAGAAAAAAATAAAGCTATAAAAGTACGAATTACATGATGTAATAAAAGAAAAGTGGAATATCAGGATTTTTATGGAGGCTAGAGATTAATAAATTATCAGTAAAAGGAAGCAGGTCATATAAAAAAGTGAAATAATATGAATATATTGTGGAAAAGAAATACAGATTATGATTTTTAAATGTACAAGAGTAGTAAAATTGTGGAAAAAGTTATATGAAGAAACATTTTTTAAAGATATATAGTAGATGGATAAGATAAACATAGATATGAGTGAGTATGAATGTTACATGAATAAATAAGAAATATGTTAAAAAGATAAGAAAATATTGTATGTTATATGGACTATTTGGAAAGAAAGGTTAATGGAAAATGGATGCTAGCAACAGTATTGAAAGATTAGTATTATTCTGTTTTATTCATTGGGCCAGATTTACAAAAGCTTGCAGGGGTGCAAGAAGAGTGTAGGAGCTTACGGAGGCAGTATGTCTGCCGTGCAATCCAGGTACAGCCAGCAGGGGCGTGCACGAGAGCTGCTAAAGCTCCTCTTGCACGGACAGCGTCATGGTATGCAAATTACCTCATTTGCTGCTGAAAGCTATGCAAATGAGGTAAATTTGCAATCCAGGAAACACTAACCTGTCCATGGAAGATTAGTGTTATCTGCAGAAATGTACTCCATTGGTAACGGAGTACCGTTCTGCAAATAGCTAAATGGAGCTATGACAGCTCCAAATAAAGGATGCATACAGTTGAGGAAGCATGCCAATGGCTAAATAGAAGGCCATTGGCATTTATATAAAATTATTAAAATCTAACTTTTTTCCCCTCGATCACTGATGTTTAAGCGTAATGCAGCAGCATGCAAATGTGCGGCACTTTAAAAATCAAGAAAATAATTTAAAAATAGCCAAAAATAGCCATTTTCCCTAAAAAGCTTATCCTGCCATGCAGGGGAATGGCAGGCTGAAGACAACATGGCCACTGAGTAGTGGTTGCTAAGGAGGGGAAGCTCAGTGTGAGAGATGTAACCATGCATTAGTAGGCAATCCTATGCAAATGAGGATAAGGATAGTAAATCCCAATTTTCCCCAGCATGTGAGCCATGTCCCAAGAGTGCAAGTGTAGGAGTAGATGAGTAGTAGAGTAGAATATAGGTAACATCATGAGGGGGTGTGTCAGAAAGGCTGTAAGCTTATTGGAGCACAGTGTCTTGTGTTTGCCCTGAGTTGCTCAGGATTGCAAGAGGCGTGTTTACAGCTGTCCTTTTTGAAAAACAGAAACCAAAGGTGTATGCCGTGAATATATCTGAAATTTCTTGCAAAAGTGCACACAGCATGTGTGCGCTTGTTTGCTCGGTGCTGCCCTGGGCGGAAAACGAAAGGGAAAAGGAAGGAAAAGAAGTAGTAGGAAGTTAACCAAGGAGAACTAGCAGAGCTGTCAGGTGAAATATATCAGAATCAGCCAATTACACAGGTAGCAGACTAGCCCAGCCCAGCCCAGCCCAGCACTTTAAACTCTGCAAACAGCATTCTTCCCAGTTTTTTTCCAAAGAACTCTGCAACACTGCAGTATACAAAGAGGGAAAGCTTAAAAACTTTAAAGTCAGACAAAATGTTAGGGGTTGCTCTTGCTATCATAAACTAACATGTGCAAGGTGCTGAGGGTGGTGATGTTGTGAATGCTGCTAAGCAACCCACAGTGAGTGAGGAGACGGAGAAGAGTGTACAGACCCAGGGTAACCTACCAGCGGCTACACGAGCTGGAGATAGTGGAGCACTATAGGGTGGACAGAGACCTACTGCAGCAAATTGTTGAGCTGTGCCGGCCACGCCTCAAACACAGAACCAACAGAGGGGAACCCATCCCAGTGGATACCAAGGTATGTGTTGGCCTAAGAATATTAGCTACAGGTACCTACCAGAGACCAACTGGTGATATGATGGGGATTTCACAGGCATCAGCATCCAGGGTACTGCACCAGTTCCTGGATGTCATGTCAGCATATGTCGGTGAGCATGTATATTTCCCCAATTCTCGTGAAGCATTGGCCAGCAATATGCATCTTTTCCACCAAATAGCAGAATACCCTGAGGTAGTGGGTGCAATAGACTGCACGTGCATACACATCAAAGCACCACCCGGTGAGCGGGGTAGGGTCTACATCAACTGCAAGACCTTCCCCTCCATCAACTTCCAGGTCGTGTGCGATGCCCAGGGCATAATAATGAATGTGTGTGCTGGCTGCCCTGGAAGTTATCACGATTCCCACATCTGGCATCTGAAGCAGCTGTACCAGAGATTTGCCAATGGGGACATCCCTGATGGTCACCTAGTGGGGGATGCTGGATACGCACTGGAGCCGTGGCTGATGACACCCATCAGAAATGCACACACACCCAAACAAGAACTTCATAATGAGGCATACGCACAAACAAGAAACATAATTGAGAGTGTGTTTGGGATGCTCAAGTCACAGTTCCGGTGCCTGGACACATCTGGTGGAGCCTTGCAGTACTCACCAACTGCATGCACCCAAATTGTCATGGTATGTGCCATGCTACACAATATGATCCTGTGGAAACTGCTGCAGCAAGAACAACATGGGGCAGGGCCAAACAGCCCCCCACCATTGCCAAGGCCTGCACAGACACAGCGTGACTCGGAGGAGGAACAACCTGAGCCTGCCCCAGTAGGCAGAAGGAGGCGTGCCCAGTATGCCCTGGCCTTGAAAAAGAGGCAATGCATAGCACATACACTGACTCAGTAGGAACCCTGGAAATGACACCTCTCTATGACTCGCACATACAGTAAAAGGGATGCCTAACTTGACACTACCTGTTTTCAAACGTGTATAGGGAGTGTAATATGTGCATCCGACATAGGCAGCCCTGCAGCACCACCTGAGGCATGAGTCCCTATTTTAAACAATATAAAGCACTGCTAAGCAAATTTTACCAGTATTGAGCATATTTAAATACAATTGCTCGTAGCTGCGCACCACGCTAACCAGCGTAACGTTGGGCAATGCTGGGCAATGTTGGGCAAAGTCGAGTAAACACGCTCACACCTGCTTTACTGTTCCTTAACCAGTCAGGTCTGCCTAGCAGGAAAATAAAAAGCAGTGACAGGGCTCGAACTCAGGATACTGTGCACTATAGTCACAGTACTGAACCACTAAGCCATGACAGCATTTCACTGGCATAGACACAACTTAAGTCGCTCACACATACCAGTTGGTGGGGGGGGGGTCACATACCTAACAGTCACAGCCAGCAGGATAGTTGTAGACAAACGCAAACACAAACAAATGCTGTATCCTGCCCTCTGAAGAGGCATATGAGTAACCTCCCCCCAGGCCTATGCAGGCAGATAACAGCAGGCCAGGCAGTGTGATGTGGGTTGGGTAGGCTATGAAGTCACAAACTAATATGAGTGTAATTGGAAGCTAAGGTCTGTAGTACAGTGGTATGCCTCAAGCCAGTACGATAGGCAACAGTACAGACTGAAATGGAGTACCTGTCATAGCAGTGCAGGCCTAGCAAATGTATATAAGTGTCAGGTGTAACCCTCATCCTATGTACACCCACAGTAACAATCAGGTGTGCCCCCCCCCAGGTAGAAATGTACAAATAATAGTTGCCCCCCCTGTATGTAGAAATGTTGATAAGTCTATGCAAACTGACTCATGGAAGCCCTGCAGGCACAGCGTGCTTCCTGTCAATGTACAACACATAGGTGAGCCCTGAAGTAAAAACCAACTTGATTTTTCACACACATATAGTATATATGCCCATAATGCGCATGCTCACATACTTAAACAAATTTAGCAAATTTCAGTCAGCAACATCTTGAAAGGTCATACTGGGCATGCTCACATACTTAAACAAACAAAGCAAATGTCAGTCAACAACATACTGAAAGGTCACACTGGGCATGCTCACACAGGCCATGTCTGAGTACAGCAGTGGGCCACACATATCTGGCAGTTGCAGTTCTTACTCCAGACACTTGTCACTATTCACCAATCCTGCCTTGCACACACAGTGATATGAAAACAGACCCATATAATATATTGGGCCCCTGTCATAATCAAACTATGTACTACAAGTACTTAAGTTGTTCAATGAAAGTGAAAATGCAAAGAAGATCAATAAATCTCCGATCAGTATCATCAAGAAACAATGAGCACTCCTAACATCATCCAAGCCATGTTCTGGCAAAAATATTGTCAAGGAGTCCATAGAGAACCATGAAGCTTTATTTCACTATGAAATAAATATCAATGTAAACTCATATATGTTCTGAGTCAGTGCAAAGTGTAAATGAATACATGTACATGACTGACATTGCCAACATCTTGTCAGACAGGTTCATACATATTTATCCCCCTCTCACTGACAAAAAGGCCCATTACCATACCTGGAGACTGTGAAAACCCAGAAATCACATATACAATGGTTAAACAGCTCTATCCAAACCTAAAAACATGGCATCTATGGGATGACATGGTTTCGCTGGCTGTGTCATATGTGAACTCCAAAACAAACAGACCCTGCACCTGAACAGTCTGTTGAGACTCACCCTCTGTACAGGATATGAAACTGTTGAATGGGTTACAGCAATGTTTGGCACACTCTACAAGTGTCAGTGCACAACAAACCATGGGAATTGTAGTCTTATAAGCCTGATCTGCAAGGCCATGGAGTCCATCATTATTGAACTCATAAACAGAGCTCTTGGGAGCCTACAAACACCCAACCCTACCCATTGTGGTTTGGTCAGGGGCAGATCATGGTTCCTAAACCTGCTAGACAGTTTTCAAGGCAGTCACCCAGGACATACATCAATGAAATGAGCTCCACACGGCCTACATAGACCTTGAAAAGCCCTTTTCCAACATCCCATACACATGTCGTTTACACAAAATCAACAAACTGTGCATAAACACGTGTGTCATTTGACGGATTGCCAACTGGGGCACAGATAGATCCCACAAGGTAAGAATTGTGGTCTCCTGTTCAAGCTGGTAACAACTGCTGTCCCCCATGGCTCAGTTCTGGGACCCCTCTTGCTGGTGTATACTTTTCAGAAATAGTCAAACACACGAGGGCTATGTTTAGCAAAGTTTGTGGATGACTGCAAAAAGGTTGTCATAATCGATGTTTGGGACAACAGGGACATCCTTAAAAAGGGTCTCAGTCAGACAGATGTGGTGTCAAAATTATGGCCTCGAGCTACAGCCATACAAATACCACATAGGTGCCAACATCCTAAATATGGAGGTAATAATAAGGGATCTATGGACACATGTGGATAGTCATCTCTACTTCCAGAAACACATTCAGAAAGTGGATAGAAAATCATGCTATGTGTTCCCACAAATTGCCAAGGTCTTTGCATGTAGGTCAGAGGAGGTTCCCTCTACTCATCAGTCATCAGACCCATCAGAGAGTATCACAGCACACTTGCGATGAATCTGACTAGGCAACTTCAGCAGCTGGAAAGACCACTGAAGTACTTCAACAAGAGGATTACTAGCCTCAAACAGTTGCTCCATGCAACAAGACTGAATTTAACTCAATCTGTACTCTGCTGCATGCTGTCTATTCAGGCGATCTCTGCCCAACAGATAGGTCCATGTCCAATGCAGAACTGATTTACATACGCTATCTGAAGTAAACCCAAGCTCACTGCGCCACATGCTCTAGGGATATCATCATCACAACAATAAATAGAACATGTTGAAGGGATATATTACTAACTCACAGACTTCCCTTGCTTTGGAACAGGCTCCCAACCTACATTAAGCTGAGTCCCTAACTGACACTCTTCCAGAGGAGCCTTGATGAGTGCATGTGAAACTGAACTGTCACACCATGGATCATTTCATCAGCTCTACTACACAGTGGCCTAGGGAACTAACCCCATGTGTGGTGATAGCTGCACACTCTGGCCATACTAATATATCTATTACCTACCTATGTACATATATATATATATATATATATATATATATATAGGGGGAACACAGTATAATAAGCCAAAGATGGATGGGAAGAGATGTGTGTAAGAGGGTGACCAGGACAGGGAGCCATTCTGGACTGTCCAACCCAGCACACATCCCAATGGCACAAAAGACATGAGGTGCACATCTCACCCACTGTACATAACAGCCACCAGTATCTGTAAGCATTACAGTGTATGTGGTCCATGTGCCTGCTGTACAACCTGACTGTACAATGAATTACACATCTACTATCTGTAGACAGGTGCCTGTCACATAGGTTCATAGGTATGTAATAGACTATCTTCACAAAGGCATATATTAGCCTAGGCAGGTTGTGCAGCTTTCACCACTCCATTGGGTAGTCTCCCAAGCCCTAGTTCTAATAGTTAGTACCCTAATCCCCTTTCTAGTGGGGCTACTGATGTGATGCCTGGCATGAATTGTCTGTTTCCCATCCACTCATCAAGGTTCCTATTGAAGAATGTCAGCGAGGGGCTCTGTCTGATGTACATTGGGACTCTGTTCCACAGTAAGGCAAGTGTCTGGGATGGTACTCTATCCCACCAGCATGTTGTATTCATTGTTGTGATGAGGTTCATATCCCTGGAGTGTGTAGTGCGACTCAATTTTGTTATCCGTAGATGGAGCATGTTCAACAGTTATGTGTTGGACATGGCTCTGTATGTTAGGCAGAGTGTGCCTGTGAGTAGGTGGTACGCAAAGGAGAACAGATTTAGTTTAACCAGTTGTGCTGCATAGCACAACTGTTTGAGGCCAGTAATCCTCTTGGTGAGGTACCTCTGTGGTCTCTACAGCTGCTGGATATGCTTAGTTGAGTACATCCAAAATGGTGCATTGTACTCAATGATGGGTCTGATGACTTAAGAGTAGAGGGTCACCACTACCTCTTTTGATCCTGATGCAAACCCTTTGTTGACTAGGTGGACCACGTAGGATTTCCCAATCACTTTGGCAACATGGTTGTCAAAGGAAAGATGACTATCTACTTGTGTCCCCAGATCCCTTATTACCTTATCAGTTTTAAGGGGGTAACACCTATGTGGTAGTTTGTGGGTACTTTGTTTTCACCAAAGGGGTTTACTATGCATTCTTCCACATTGAGCTTGAGGCCATGATTCTGACACCACACATCTGTCTCATCGAGTCCCTTCTGGAGAATATTTGTGTCATCCGGGGAATCTATTATGGCAAACACTTTACAGTTCCCAGCAAACTTAGTCAACCACAACCCTCCTGTGTTGGCATGTACTTTTGAGAAGTCTATACCAAACAGGAGGGACCCCAGGATTGAACCCTGAGGGACATTAGTTGTTACCGGTGTAGAGTCTGACATGTAGCCAGCAACTCTTAATTTGTGGGATCTATCTGTGAGTCAGTTTGCAATCCATCTTGTGATGTATGGATTCATGCCCAGGTTGGTGAGTTCATCTATGATACCTGACTGGGGAATGGTGTCAAAGGCCTTAGCAAGGTATAGGTAGGCTGTGTGGAGCTCATTTCAATCATCTGTAGCCTGGGTAACTGTCTCAAAGAAATCCACCCAGTTCAGGAGGTGTGATCTGCATTTCACAAAGCCAAACTGGGTGTGCTCGACTATGTGAAGGTTCCCAATGTTTTTATTGTTGACTTCCATTATGATTGGCTCCATTGCCTTGCAGATCAGACTCGTCAGGTTCATAGAGTGTGAATGCCAAGGGTCTTTTATGGCCCCACCCCTGTGGAGTGGAAAGAACATTGCTGTGCAACATTCTATGGGTACATATCCTGTAGAGAGCATGTAGAGAGAGGTGTAGGTATCCTTGATGAATATGGATTCATCCCCACCCTATGTGCTATGATCCAGGTTCTGATGCTGGAAGGTATGGAATGAGTAGTATCCTGGTAGTGCTGGTATGCTCTCTGGAGCCTTGAATTAGGTTTCTGTTACTGCACAGATATCAATATTCTCCATACTGAGAAGTGCCTCGAGTGTGTGCATCTGGAGGCTGAGACTTCTGGCAATGAGTAGCATTTAGCTCACTTTGTGGTTATTTGTGTTGGTTACGGGGTGTGGTTTGTCCTGAAGTCAACACCTCATTGGTCTGATCTGACCATAAGCTAATTACCCTACATATCCACATTCTGACCCCACCCCCATTAAGGAAACCATGTTAAAAAATATCTCCAAAGACAACTTCATGATTCTTAAGACAGAAGTGGTGAACTTCAGGACACCCATGCAGATGGACAATACAGTTACGACTACTGAATCCTACACAATTGCACTTTATAAGCGCTTACATGAGTGCATGGATCGTGCTATCCCAAACAGAACTAAGATGCTATCCTCCAAGAAAAGGAAGCCAATCTGGTGGTCCCCTGCCATAAACAAACTGCACAACAGAAGGAAGAAACTGTTGCAAAAGAGGGTAAAACCCATGAGTGGAGAAGCTGTGATCCCTGATAAAATGCTCCAAAGCTAGTTACGTAAACAAAATTGCCACTGATTCTAAAGACAACCACAAAGCATTCTATAGCTATGTCAAGAATCACAATGGCAACACTCAGATCTGGTCTGAGTTATAGCACAATGGCACTAAATATGCAGACCCAACTGATATTGCAGACATCCTGGCAGATAGGATCAGTGCTAACTTTACCCCCCCCTCTCACCCACGAAAGAGCGCATCTCTTTGCTGGAAGAATGCAAAGTTGCTGTCATCATGGCTGCACAGGTAAAAAACACTCTCCAAAGCCAGGAACACAGCATCCATGGGACCAGATTAACATCCCAGGCTGTGTTCTACATGAACCACAGAACAAACTGGCACCACACCTAAGTACCATGTTCAATCATAGCCTCACCTCAGGCTTTGTACACAGTGATGGTTATCGCACTACACAAGGGGGGAGCCACCACGGACCCCAGGAACTAGCACCCCATTAGCCTGATGAGCCTGGTCTGCAAGGCCATGGAACTTATCATCATGGAACTTAGAAACAAAGAGAATGGCAATCTCCAAACTCTGGACCCCAACCATTTCAGGTTTGTAAAAGGCAGATCATGTCTCCTAAATCTGATAGACATCTTTGAAGCAGTCACCAAAGCCGTAGACAAGGGTAAGGTGGTTCACACAGCCTATCTAGATCTTGCCAAGGCTTTCAACACCATCCCCCACTCTGGAATTATAGATAAACTCACTAAACTAGGTATAAATCCCTATGTCACAAGATGGGTTGCCAACTGACTCACTGACAGAACCCACACTGTCAAAGTAGCAGACTCCAGGTCTGACTTCAGACTAGTGACAAGTGGAGTACCACAGGGTTCAGTCCTGTGTTCTGTCCTGTTTGGTATCTACTTCCCTGACGTACAGGCTAACACAGAAGTCTTTGGCTAATGAAGTTCCCAAATGACTGCAAACTAGGAGCCATTATCAAAACTACTAACGATGTGGACATCCTACAAAAGGGCCTCACTGAGACAGATACCTGGTGTCAAAGCCATGGCCTCAAGCTCAATGCCAAAAAGTGCATTGTCATCCCCTTTGGTAAAAACTCTGTACCCATGAACTACAGCATAGGCGGTAGTATACTTAACACTGAAAGTGTGATAAGAGACCTTGGGACACAGGTGGTCAGTAGACTCTCCTTTGATAATCACATCGACACAGTAGTCAGGAAATCCTTCTACGTGGCACACCTCATCACAAAAGGTTTCTCATGCAGAAAAAAAGAGGTCATTGTTCCCCTCTACTCATCACTCATTAGATCCATTATAGAGTACAACGGCCCTTTTGGTATGTACCTTACAAGATATCTACAACTGGAAAGCCCGCAGAAATACCTCACCAAGATCATTAGCAGCCTCAAATACATGCCCTACACAGACCGTCTCAAAACACTCCAGCTTTTCTCTGTCACATATCGCCTACTCAGAGGTGATCTCTGCCTAACATACAAAGCTATGTCAAACACAGAGCTGTTGGACATGCTCCAATTAAAGAAATCTCAATCTCTCAGAGCTTTGGCCCCAAAACCCGGACCAAAATACAAAAGGAGGGGGTGTATCCATTTTCATAAAGGATACCCACACCTCCAGGTTAGTGGCACAGCACGAGGCCTCGGAGACCATCCAAGTGCAATTAACAGTGGGCAAAGCTGCTTATCAGATCATAGCCTGCTACAGATCACCTACCTTGTCTCAGGACCCTCACTCAGCATTCCTGAGAACACTGGAAAATATAAAGGTCCTACCAAACACCATGATATTAGGAGATTTCAACTACCCAAACATTGACTGGGAGAATTACTCAAGTATAAACTCCTTTGCCCAATGCTTCCTAGAGTTTATAAACTCAAACGCCCTGGAACAGCTGGTCACCACACCCACTAGAGGTGACAACATACTGGACCTGATCATCACCAACATGGGGGAATCAGTGTTCCACACCAGAGGTAAACCCCTTGCTGGTAAGATCAGATCATAAAGTAATCACACTGGACATCCACATCCCGACCCCACCTCAGTCAAGAAAACCACTGTGAAAAACATTTCAAAAGCAAACTTCACATTTCTCAAGAATAAAGTGGAAAGTTTCAAAGCCTCCTTGCTACAGGATAATGCTATCCAATCTGCAGAATCCTTTACAAGTGCATTATATGAGCATCTACAGGGATGCATGGATAGAGCCATCCTGAGTAAAACCAAGACTCACTCCTCCAAAAAGAGGAAACCAGTCTGGTGGTCCTTGGCCATAAATAAGCTATACAACAGAAGGAGGAAACTACTACATGATAGAGCTAAATTCCAAAAAGGAAAGGCATCACTGATCATTATTCGCAAGAAACTACGATCGCTCATAAAATCATCCAAGGCCAGTTTCTAAAGAAAAATTGCCAAGGAATCTAAAGATAACCACAAAGCCTTCTTTAGCTATATCAAACATTTAGGTGGCAACTCTCAGATATGCTTTGAGCTACTGCAAAATGGCAAAAAATACACTGAACCAACTAACATTGCCAACATCCTGGCAGACAAGTTTAGTGCAAACTTCACCCCCTCACCCCCAAAAGGGCCTGTGTCCATCCCAGAAGAATGCAGAGCCCCAGACATCACGGACATGCAGGTAAAAACAGCCCTCTCCAAAGCTAAGAACAGAGCATCAATGGGATCGGATGGTGTCCCAGACTGCATCTTACACGAGCTCCAAAAGGAACTAAACCCTCACCTAAATTCACTGTTCAGACTCAGCCTTACCACAGGCTATGTACCCAAAGAATGGTGTTCAGCAACAGACATCCCACTCCACAAAGGTGGTGCCACAACAGAACCTGGGAACTATCGCCCTATAAGCCTGACCAGCCTGGTCTGCAAAGCTATGGAGCAAATTATCATGGAACTCATAAACAGAGACATTGGGAACCTCCAGACACTGGACCCTACCCAATTTGGCTTTGTTAAAGGCAGATCATGCCTCCTAAACCTAGTTGACTTCTTTGAAACAGTTACCAGGGCCATAGATGAAGGGAAGGTAGCCCACGCAGCCTACCTGGACCTCACTAAGGCCTTCGACACCATTCCCCACTCTGGCATTATAGACCAGCTTACCAGCTTGAACATTAACCCCTATGTTACGAGATGGATGGCCAACTGGTCTCGGATAGAAACCACATGGCCAGAGTTGTGGGTGCGATGTCCGACTCTAAACCAGTCACAAGTGGCATCACACAGGTCTCAGTTCTGGGACCCCTCCTGTTCAGTATATACCTCTCTGAGGTACAGGCAAGCACAGGAGGACTATGGCTGACCAAGTTTGCAGATGACTGTAAACTGGGGGCCATAATCGACTCTCTGGCTGACACAGACATCCTCCAGAAGGGTCTTACAGAGACAGACACCTGGTGTCAAAATCATGGCCTCAAGCTGAATGCCAAAAAATGCATAGTCATCCCCTTTGGAAAAAACAAAGTGCCCACGAATTACCACATAGGTGGTAATCCACTAGGTACGGAAAATGTAATTAGGGGTCTGGGGACCCAGGTAGATAGTAACCTCTCCTTTATAATCACATTGCCAAAGTGGTTAGATATCCCTTCTGTGTAGCCCACCTAATCACAAAAGGGTTCACCTCTAGATCAAGAGAGGTCATTGTGCTCCTCTACTCATCACTCATTAGGCCCATAATAGAGTACAATGCCCCATTTGGTATGTACCATAATTGGCACATGCAACAGCTGGTAAGACCACAGAAGTACCTCACCAAGAGGATCATGGGCCTCAAAGAGATGCCCTATGCAGCTCGACTTAAGAAACTCCAGCTCTATTTGGTTGCTTACTGCCTGCTCAGAGGTGATCTATGCCTGTTGTATAAGGCCATGTCCAACCCGGAATTAATGGACATGCTCCACCTCAAGAAAAACAAATCTCTTAGAGCCACACACTCCAGTGAATTACCTCAGCAAAGCAATAAACAGGACATGCTGGAGGGATAGATTCCTGTCCCAGAAACTTCCCTCGCTCTGGAATAGAATCCCAGTTGATGTTAGGCAGAGCCCCTCGCAGACTCTCTTCAAGAGGAATCTTGACAAGTGGATGGAAAATTGTAAATTTACCACTGGGATCACTTCAGTGGCCCTGCTAGACAGAGGCCCAGGAAACTAATTTAAAACGGAGGCGAAAGCCAACACATTCTGGCTAGGCTTATAAATGCCCTTGGGCAGATAGCCTAGTACCTACCTATGAACCTACACGCTCTAGGGACCTAAACCTTGTCACCACAATAAACAGAACATGCTGGAGGGATAGATTCTGGTCCCAGAGACTTCACATACTCCAGAATAAACTACCTATCTATATCAAACAAAGCTCCTCATTAGCACTCTTCAAGAAAAATCTTGATGATTGGATGGGAAATAGGAAATTCACCCTGGGGATCACTTCTGTGTCTCTGCTCAACAGTGGCACAGGAAAATAAATTTCTTGAGTGGCAAAAGCCAGGGTACCTTTTTGGCTGGGATTGTATAGGCCCCAGGGCCAACAGCCTAGTACCTACCTATGAACCTTTGAGCCTTGCCTAAAAAGGTAATATGGGGACAGCAAGAGCCTTGGCCAGTATTCAGACACATAGGGGAGACAGGTGCAAACCATCTGTAGCGAAGCAAAAAGGCTTGTCTATCATGTCATCACAGGCGGACAGAGACTGGATCCCCTTTGAATGACACCAGAAGCTCAGCCAATTGTTGAAGTTTATCATCTTTCTGTTATATTGTAGTATCATGTAGGTGAAGGTAAGATGCTACTCAAGGTTTGACCCTGTGTGTGCCAGCATGTGGTGCATCAACCCATATATGATATGGTCATGGCCTATGCATACAATACACCTAGTATGATAAGCCTGTGGAGGGTAGCAAATGTGAAAAAAAAACTTTGTGCAAACTGTCAGCAAGTAATGTCTGTATTGTACCCTGTAACTCCATATTGCTTGCTGAAGTGTAAAGATGTACTTAGTTTGGATTAAGAACACTGCATTTGCCAACTGTGTGTGTGTGTGTGTATCTGTCTCTCCCTGGGGAGAGAGCAACATTTTTGGAGACTACTCACACTCCTTAAAAGTGGTATACTCATCTTTGTCAAGTCTCATGATGTCACCATCCTACAAATATACCTGTGGAAAGGTAAAATCTCAGTAATGTGTATAGAACATCATGTAAATCTGTACTGCTGTAGTATCCTAATGTAGTTAGGTAGGGGTTTGAATCCTGCACTTGCCAACTGTGTGTGTGAGTGAGTGTGTGTGTCTCCCTGGGGAGGAGCAACCTTTTTGGAGACTACTACACACACCTTAAAAGTGGTATACTCATCTTTGTCAAGTCTAATGATGTCACCATCCTACAAATATACCTGTGGAAAGATGAAATCCCAGTAATGTGTATAGTGTGTCGTGTAAATGCGTATTGCTGTAGTATCATAATGTAGTTAGGTAAGGGTTTGAATCCTGCACTTGCCAACTGTGTGTGAGTGTGTCTCTCTCCCTGGGGAGGCGCAACCATTTTGGAGACTACTCACACACCTTAAAGTGGTATACTCATCTTTGTCAAGTCTGATGATGTCACCATCCTACAAATATACCTGTGGAAAGGTAAAATTCCAGTAATGTGTATAGCACATTGTGTAAATGTGTACTGCTGTAGTATCAAAATGTAGTTAGGTAGGGGTTTGAATCCTGCACTTGCCAACTGTGTGTGTCTCCCTGGAGAGGAGTAACCTTTTTGGAGACTACTCACACACCTTAAAAGTGGTATACTCATCTTTGTCAAGTCTGATGATGTCACCATCCTACAAATATACCTGTGGAAAGGTAAAATCTCAGTAATGTGTATAGCACATCATGTAAATCTGTACTGCTGTAGTATCATAATGTCGTTAAGTAGGGGTTTGAATCCTGCACTTGCCAACTGTGAGTGTGTGTGTCTCCCTGGGCAGGAGCAACCTTTTTGGAGACTACTCACACCCCTTAAAAGTGGTATACTCATCTTTGTCAAGTCTGATGATGTCACCATCCTACAGATATACCTGTGGAAAGATGAAACCCCGGTATTGTGTATAGTGCGTCGTGTAAATGCATACTGCTGTAGTATCATAATGTAGTTAGGTAGGGTTTTGAATCCTGCACTTGCCTAGTGTGTGTCTCCCTGTGAAGGAGCAACCTTTTTGGGGACTACTTCCACCCCTTAAAAGTGGTATACTCATCTTTGTCAAGTCTGATGATGTCACCATCCTATAAATATACCTGTGGAAAGGTGAAATTTCAGTAATGTGCATAGCGCTTCATGTAAATGCATACTGCTATAGTATCATAATGTAGTTAGGAAAAGCTTGAATCTCGCACTTGCTGACTGTGTGTGTCTGTGCTCCAGGTGTGTGACACCATTGGCCAATGTGGAGTTGGTTTTGATTTTTCTAGTGTATGACATGTCACAATGACAACTGTATGTGCATTACACATGTAAGGTAGCTGTGGGGCAAATCCATATACATACATGTGACCTCAAGTATTTCATAGGTGGGTACTCTGCTTTCTCCATGAACGCATGTGTTATCTTTGCCAGACCGTGCTGGCGCTTTCCAGACCTTAGCTCACTTCTGTATGCTTGTGACAAGCTTAGCCACTGCAGTGATCCCTGGGCTACGTCTTCCGTTTCGCATCCACTCATCACGGTTTCTATTAAAGAGAGTGAGTGAGGGTTTATGCTTGAGGTATATTTAAAACCTGTTCCAAAACAAAGTCTGGCAAAGATGACTGATCATTATAGGTGTGCAACAACCTCTGTGGATCTGCATGCAAACCCTTTATTGCTTATGTGCTCCACAGCGAGATTTCCAAAACCCTTTGGTAATGATTATCAAAGGAGAGATGACTTAACACATGGCTCTATGTATACATTAGTACCTATTCCACATTTTGGGGGCTACTACCTATGTGGTACTCTGGGGATACTTTGTTTTCTAAAAATGGATAACTATGCTTTCTTTGGCTTATAGCTTTACAGCATGAGTTTGACACCAGGTATCTGTCTGTATGATACCCTTTTGGAGGATGTGTGTGTCATCTGGAGAATAAAATACAGCCCACAGTATGCATTGTCATCAAACGTGGGCAGACATATCCCTACTGTGTTTGCTTGTACCTAAGAATGCTATATGCCAAACAGGAGTGGTCCCAGGACTGAGTGCAGGTGAATACCACTTGTTACTGGCATAGAATAGTACATGGAGGCTGCAGATGTTACTGTGTCCCCTACATCTGTGCATCAGTTGTCAAGCCATCATCTAACAATCGTTTATGGTCAGTCTGTTGAGATTATGTATAATACCATTATGTGGGATGGGTATGGATTGCTGGTGAGCTATAGCTTGGCTATGTTGACCTCCCCTCCCTCACCTATGGCCTTGTTGACTGGCTTGAAGTCTACTAGGTGTAGGAGCCATGATCTGGCCTTTAGAGAACCTAAGTCAGTATGGTGCAGTGTTTGCAGGTTCATAATGTCTCTGTTAATGAATTCCATAATGCTGTGCTCCATAGCCTTCCAGATAACACTGGTCTGGCTTATAGGGTGAGAGTTTCCAGGACCTGTTGTAGTTCTACCCTTAATCAATTTATGTTAACATTTGCACTGGGTGTGATGAGGGTGGACAGGTTTAAGAATAAGTATATTAGAGGGTCAGGCCAGGTTTGAAGGTTAGTAGACCATGCCAGATAGGCAGGATTAAGTTGGTTTGTACATGTGCTGAGGAGGGATGCAGAGTATATTGTGAAATAGATGCTAAGGATGAAGCCGCCAGGTAACAGGAAAAGAGGAATGTCTAAGATGAGGTTTATGGCTGTGGTGAGAGAGGACATGCAGGTGGATGGTGTGATATTGCAAGATCCAGAGGCCAGGAAGAAATAATGTACTGTGGTGACCCCTAATGGGAGCATCTGAAAGGAGAAGAAGAAGAAGACATTGTAGCTCAACCCTTGTGGACTGTGAACACCATTACCGTGTGTCATTCCACAAGTATGTAACCTGTATAGAGGCTACATCTGGACAGAGCATTTAGGTGAGTGGTGACTTCATATGTCAGCTTATGTATGACACAGCCAGGGACACTGTCCAGTACAATTGCCACTGTGGTGTGTACTTTGTTTAAAGAGATGTTTTAACTAGAGTGTCTGTGAATCATCAGGTTTTACATTCTTCAGGTCTGGAAATGTGGCCCTTGTGTAATGACAGAGTGGTGAAATCCGCATTCAAACTGTCTGACAAGGAATTGGTAATGTCAGTCAGATAAGTGTACTTTGTGACCAATTACATTAACTGTGACCTGATTTGCGATTTCCCCTGTAGATTATGAACAACACTGAAGAAAGCTTTAGTGTTGTCTTTGGAATCCTTGCCTTTCTGTATTTTGAAGCTTGCCTTGTATGTTTATTGAAGGATTGTATTTTCCCAATGATACTGACCAGAGAGGTTATCCCTTCTTGGTATGTAACTCTTTTTTGGTACAACTTCACACCTTCTATTATATATTTAGTTTATGGCAGGGGTCCATGAGACTAATGCACTTTTACTGTATAAGTGAGAATTTCTTGTGTTTGTGATAGCACGGTCCATGCAGCCCTCTAGGTGAACAGTGTGCATTAATAAAGGATTATGCAGTTGGGACAGTGTGAACATTAGTAATGCAAACAAATGACAGATAGTAACAACAGCATCACCCACAGCACAGTGTCAACCCGTGTCATACACACACATGTGTACTCAAGTTCCAAAATGTGTGTAGTACAATGCATACTGGCCACCAATAGAAAGTATGGAGTGTTAACACTGGCTAATACAGGGCATGTCACCCTGCCCATGTGTCCAATATGCACGTACATGCAGACAGTGCATCTCCACCATGTTCACAAATGTACACCTGCAGACCTGTGCTGCACACACCCCACACTTACTGTCCACTGTATAACACATGCTGACACAACTACACACATCAGCCAAGTGGCACATGGGCAAACAAAACACAATTGGAATAAACACTGGTGGAAACAATAAAACATTGCTAATTACAGCTTTAATGCATCATGCCTGTTCAGCTACACCTTCAAGGATATCATTAGACTTCACTGCTGACAACATGCTACACATTCAACCATTGCTATACTTTATTAAAGTCACCCTGTGCATCAGTAGCATGTTAGCCTGTTCCTGCATCAATGTTACAGATGACAGGAGGTGGCACAGGTTTCATCATATGCACAGGGTGTGTTGTTGGTTTGCCAGAGGCCTACACTGAGCCATACAATCAACATGTCTGTGTGAGTGTGTGTGTGAGGGCCATGAGTACTGTTATGGGCCAATGTTGATGTAATGTGTGCGGGTATGTGTTTGCCCCAGGTTTCTGGTTTATGTGTGTGTGTCTGCATGCACACAGTTCCACCATGTAGCTGCCATATACGGGGATTTGTGAGACAGCTACAGACCATACCTGGCAGGCTTTACAGATTACCGTCTCTGGCCACGGATACGGAACCTGTGCCTGGCAGGGGTGCTACAGACAGCATCAGGTACTAATCCAGACTGGGTACTATCCGAAGAGGTTGACATACGTCCACTGGATCCAGGTCCCTGCTGGGACTGGCCAGAGCCACGTGCATGTGGTCTTCTAGGATGGTCTATGGACAGCCCCCCCCAAAAAATTGCTGGGGCTGGTACTGGCACTATGGGAGCAGCTGTGACTTGCTGGATGTCCACTGTGACCTCCAGCTGCTGATGTTGCTGGCATACATCCACGTCGACGTCTCAACCGTCCTGCACTATCCTGACACATGGACATGACATTGTGGAGGACATCCAATGTCGCACCCCAACGTCTATCAATGACCTCAGTGTAATTACGTATGGCACCTGGTAAGTCACAGATACTGTCATTTACAAAGGTGTTATGAGCCCTCTGTGCCCTTAGTCCCTGTCTGGTGTACCGCTCCATTCATGTCTGTGCCTCCATGACAGCCTGGAACATGCGTGTGGTAGAAAGAGGTGTGGCACGTCTGCCAGGGGCATGATGACCAGCAGTGCTCTGACAAGAACCCCTGGGCATCTGCCTATGTGGTACTGTTCCGGACATCTGGCTATGGCTGCTGTGTCCTGATACATGTGCCATAGATACCACACCGTCCTGGCCAGTGCCAACCATACACTGTCCCTCAGCTAAGGCAATGGTGATGATGGATGTACAGGCAGTATGACTGTGTGCATAGATGGGGTGGAGACTTGTGTAATTAAGTTGAAACTTTGAGAGAATCAGAGCATATGAATTAATACACCTTTTCTGAAGTAAAAGAAGTGTCTAACTCTTAATTATTGTCATTATTCATTAAGTGTAATTCACCACCTTTCTGGCCAAAGTCAGTAGTTTTAGGAGGGATTCAGAGGGACAGAGCTAAAATTTGTGTCAAAATCAGGGACATCCCTGAAAATTAGGGACAGTTGGGAGGTATGGCCTCTGCCCTAAACAGATATGCCAGTGTTGGTCCTGCTGTGATACTGTGTGGGGTTGTAAAGTGATGGTGTAACATTATTTCCTGCTAGAATGGCTGCTTCTCTTATCACAGTCATGTAATGTAATCCCACAACAACTGTTGGTAAAGATCCACAGAACAAGTTGTGTGGTATGGCATTCCTATTTTTCCTTTACATTCACTCATTCTGATGCATGATATCTTTATTTCAGCACCAACTTGTTGTATATCTACTGTGGCTTAGTGGTACTTCATGTTGTGTAGTGTGTACAAGGTCTGGGGTTCGAGACTGACAGAGGTGTTTTATTTTGCTCCTGAACAGAACAAGGGCCCTCACATACAGAGTGACTAAGGCACTTTTACACAGTTGTAAGCGGGTTTGCGCAGGTTTGAGTGATGTTTAGCTAAGCGCAAACAAGTGCACAATTGCGCAAACCCACTAACTACTGCTTAATAGTGCTTACTCCCGCTCACCCCCGCGATAATTTCTTTGAAAGAAAAGAAAAATGGGGAGATAGGAAAGTGGTGAAAAATGGGCACAGAGGGAAAGTACGGAAAGTATCTCAGGATGTGCAGGATGGGTGTAGGGAAGGTCCATAACTGCCCATTTCTTTAACAGCAACAGCTGTGCATATGGAATAAATTTGGAAGTAGATATGAAACTTTCAACCCCTGAGAGAGGGGTGAGGACAACAAAGTATGTTGTAATGCCAATTAAATTACATTTTGTGTGTCCAGTGGACATGTGTGCAAAATGGGCAGCTATGTATGGGGCGTAATTTTTTTGGGGGGAGCAGATTGACCTTTTTTTTCAGGTGAGAGTGGAATGTGGGGTAGGGGAAGTAGGTATATTTGGGGAGGTAGGTTGGGGAGGTAAACAGACAAGACAAACAAGATGCATACAGGGGCAGTATATGACACGTGGTGGGTGAACACCTTTGACGGGGAGGGATGTTTGAAAATCGCAAGCCCATGAGCCCACAGATGGAAAAAGTGGGACTGAGGTCCCCACCCATGGGCAGTCACCACTGCACCTTAACAGCCCAGAGGGTGGCTGTGCTGGGGGCTGTGTAGGAGGGGCAGGCTGACCCGTGAGTTGCGCCACTCATGCCTCAAGCTGGTGTAGAGGTTCTGCAACAGAACGTTCAATCTCTCTACGCACCACAGCCCGGACCATTCGAAGGGTGATAGATGGCCCTCCTCCGCCCATGCTTGCACGGGGGGACTGAGCCCCATCCCCTGCAGCACTTCCACCTGAAGGTGGCACAGGGCCAACAGAGGAAGAGGTCCCAGGCTGGGCACCGAACCTGCTGGTGCCAGGTGCCATGGCCAGCTGAGGTGGGACAGGTGGGTCAGCTGGGACCGGCCTTCCCATACGAACTATGTTTTGGATGGTTTAATAAAGATATGGGTTAGTAACAGTCAACAGCATTCCCAATTAGTTATAACAGCATGCAGAAGTATTCCCATTAACCCAACACACCAGATTTTCAACAGTTGAAAAGCAAGCATAACACATGCATATATAGAACAATAGTGGACATTACAACAGCATGCATGTTGACTTGATGGCAACAGGCCACCAATATTGTAGTATTTTAATAGGGCATATGCATAGAAATAAATGCAAACATTTATAAACCAATAGGACATATGCTCCAAGAAATGTTTTGAGATTAGACATACCGATTAAGGTGTGGAATTGCATTTTTTATGCACATACAGTAGGGTGGAAAAGGATAGTTCAGTTAACAACTTATATATCCTTCTAGTTTTCACTACATTCCTATTAACTGCAGTTATATGTCCCTTACATGTATTATTACACTATCCAATGTCCTTATATTGTGCAAATGGATTTTGCTAGATCATTATATACATGAGCTGTATTTTACATACAAACTGTCCAAGATGCAGATGTTACTGCTACATATTTTGAGAGTTGCTCACACACACTACTGCTAAGATGGTACACTGACAGCTCTACTTTCATATAATTATCTATATATGTTCAGGTGAAAGTATCAGTTATATATTAACAGCTCTGTACATTTCTGGCAGCACACTGACATTTCTGGGGAACAAAATACCAAGCTACTCATGTTCCAGATTAACCTGTACATGCTGGGCATGAACCAACAGTTGAGGGCTGTAAATATGCATAAAAGCTACTGGCACTCCCTTCATCCACGTTATATGGGCCTACCCAAGTGTGGGTTAACACTGCTTAATACAACAGTACTATTTGTAAAATGCAACAGTACAACAACATATCAAAAAATGACACAGATGCACTCCAGGAATTATACATTTATTAAAGGATTATTACACCTTTATTTATTGGGTTAAAACACTTTTTGAAGGCTCTCTCATTTATTTTATATAACAGTACATACAGAATAATTACTAACCTGCCTGATGATTCATAGCCCGGACACCTGCAGCTGTGAAATAAATGCAGTGATATAGAGACATACCTATCCATAGTATAGACAAGCATAGCAATTCTTAACTACTTAATACAATGGCTACTTACTCAGTACTGGGGCATTAGGCATCGCACGGGACTCCTGGATCCACTGGTCCAGTTGATCCTCCTTACATTGCTTCAGGTCAGAATAATGGTGCCTGACCTGCAACCAGTCCGAGGAACGCCAGTGGCACTGGTGAGATCACAAGCTAGACTGTTCCAGGCCTCCATTTTATATTGGATGCCCTGGTACTGGCCCCACAGGAGTCTTTCCTCATGATTGTGGACAAGGAGCCAAACTATTACTTTGGACTCCTCAGTGCCCCAGCGTTGCACTGGAAATCTAGTGCCTTCTCCAATACCAGCCATGCTGACTGCAGAAGGGAGCTACAACCAGTTATGGCAAGTATTCCCGCCTGTGGAGCTTAAATATGCCTCATTTCCCGCACTTATTTGTGATTGGCCAGTTTTGAAACAACTCGGCTGTAGGCACACCTGCTTAGCTGATGTTAGCAATGTTTAATATTCCTTTGATAGATATGAGTCTGTTGAAAGTGCATGGTTATGAAATGCTGTCATGGCTTAGTGGTTATGTACTGTGACTATAGTGCACAGTATCCTGAGTATGATCTTGGTCACTGCTTTTTATTTTCCCACTGGCCAGACCTGAATGGTTAAGGTACAGTAAAGAAGGTATGGCCTTGTTTAGCCGACTTTGCTCAACTTTGCCCGACTTTGCCCAACGTTGCTCGATGTCACCCGGCGTTGCCTGATGTTGCGCTGGTTAGCGCGGTGTACAGCTACGCGCAAATACATTGTGCTTGTTAACGCACTTCTCAGCTACGAGCAATTGGTTTTAAATATGCTAAATACTGCTAAAATGTGCTTAGCAGTGCTTTATATTGCTTAAAATAACTTACTCATGCTTCAGAATGCATAACAATTTCACCTTCATATAGATATATAATGTGTTCACTACTACATATAACATTTGAAATGCTTTTTACAAAACTTATACATGATAAATGTCAGGAAATATTTTTGTATACAGATTTCCAACACGAAATGGAACGTGCAGTAGTGGGACTCGAACTGGGAATGTCTCATCATTGTGCGAAGGCTCTAACCACTACACTATCGCTATTTTGCTTAATTTGCATATTTTTTTCTTATTATCCTCTTCGGTGTCTAAGCTGCTAACTGTAGCTAAGCAATGGGCAATCCCTCGCAAACACACGCAAATAAGGGCAGCTATATCGGAAATAAAACGCAAAAAAAATGTATTTTAATTTTTAAATTTGTACGAGGTTTAACATATGGGGGAGTGTAGTGTTACAATGTACACATGTGAGCGGACTCACTCATGTAACTCGACATTTCTTGGGTTTTGTCAGTGCAGGGGCGTAGATTTTTGGACTGCTTGGCAGTCCGACATGCCCCCTACACTCGTCCACACTCCATGTAAGCTTTAGTGTTGAGGCAGCGTGCCCTCATTAATATGCATGGCGCGCTGCCATCATACTCTTAGACTGGCGTTTCCGTGTAAGACTAATCTAGTCTTACACAGAAGATTAGCAAATCCTGGGGACTGCCTTTTCAAACTGTTGCTAGCATGATTATTAGCTTGAATAAAAAGCTGCATGAAATATAAAGGGTTAATTTAGAAATAGTGTAAAATGCTGAAAAATAAAAAAAGTAGTATATGTGCTGGTAAACATATAATAGCGTAAATAGATTTTGGCATCCATTGAAAATAACTACGTAGATGGCAGCTGCAAGGATATCCATGAAGTAAAGCTGAAACATCAGCAAAGTAAAGGAATGTAACATCAAGTTTCAGATAGTGCTAGAACACCATGTTTCAGATAATGCAAGACTGAGTTTCCATGGATCATCAAACTACAAAGAACCAAGGACAAGGAAACAAAGGAAAAACTGTTATACAATGAAAGAGCTGTTTTACATCAGACTCTGGAAAAATACCAGATCTTCTGGTATAAATGTAACTATGCATAAACAGACTTTGGGAATTTGCTATAGAGAGCTGAAAGCATATGTGTTGCATGTTTGTAGAACCAAAAGTCAAATGTAACAGAAATGTCGTACTAACTAAAGCAGTTTGCCTACGTGTATTTATTGTACTTAGTACAATCCAGTGTTTAAAAGTAGCTGTTCATACTAAGAGTTAATATACTCTGGTGTGTATGCATGTAAATGCAACTAACAGCAAGATAAACAGAAAGACGTGCATAGAATTCACAGAATTTTTCAAGTATTATGAAAAAATAGATGGCAGTTATGGAAGAGGGAGTGGGATATCTGACAAGAAAGATGGAAAAAGAAATTGAAATATTAGAAGAGCATAAGACAATTGCAAACATTTGATAATTAGGCAGAAAAATGCAAAATTACACACACTCGTGTATATACATATATATATATATATATATATATATATATATATATATATATATATATAAAATAAACTGTAACTATGTAAAAAATTGTAAATAAGGTTGTATGCAATGCTGTAAAAGTGTTTCTAAATAAAGGACCCCTGTGGTTTTAAATAGGTGCAGTTGGGATCTTTAACATCCCCCTGAGCTACCACCAACTCAAGCAAATGGGACCTTTGTTTGACATCTCATCAGTTTAACATGCAATCCAAAGGATGACACACTGATGAGTGAAGCACCCTCCCCCTTTATGCTGCACTGTTCTGTCACACCACCTAGTGTGGTAATGGAGCCTATAGGCTCCTGCACCAAATGCAAGTGTTCTACCTGCAGCGCCACTGATACTGCTGAGGTGTTTTGTATAAGCATTGCATTTCAAGTAAGCTGTAATGAGTGATTTACTAGAAAATCCAAACTATTGAGAGACAGAACAAACATTTGAAGTAACATGGGAAATTGTGCAAAAAATAGTGATTCAAAAGGGAAGGTCTGTTCACAGTAACCCGTTCCATTATTTATTTGTTTGCATCTGTGGAATTTTAATGATGCAGTTTTGATTTTCTGAATGTTATGATAACTGTCTATAAACAAGTCTCAGCAGAAAACTTTACAAATTTGTAGTTATAATGACTATTATTAAAACTACATATCCTTAAATTCTAATGTTGAAGCTTACTTTTCAGACAGTTTAGTGTAGTTTGACATTTCTATACCAGCCATAGCACTAAGAGGTATAATAGAAACTGCAGCCGTAATCAACTTTCCAACTTCAGAATATGGAACATTGCACTGCCTCTCATAAGGTGGAACAAATGGGCAAAATGTGAAACATTTATAAACAGTTAGGGAGGGAGCTCTCAGCATGATTAAAATGTTATTTTAAACTTATTTTCCCACATATGCAATTCTTTAAATATTAGAGATTCTTGAGAGAGTCAAGTTGCAAAAGTCCAAAGCCCAATATGGTTAATGCAAGCATCACCCCCCAAAAAAACACACAATCAATCCAGTCAATATCAAGTTAAATACATTACGAATACCATACCATAATACCAGAAAGCAAAAGAATTAAATAAATTGCAACAATAGTCAAACTTCAATCTTCAAAATGTAGAATATTGCACTATCTAGCACAATAAAGGACAGATGGGTAAGATAATACGTATATACTACCACGCGCCCAGTTCTTCAAACATTAGAGACTTGAGCTTAAGTTGAAAAAGTCTAGGAGCCCCCCTCCCAAACACACACCGTAAATAAACCACTCTCATATTCTTTCTGAGCATCTTCTTTACTTACACATTCTCAGTGACAAACAACTTTATCCCCTATCCCTGTCCCATTTATTATGACCGTTGTACCCACTACATTGCTAATACTTTGTTCTTTCAGCCACACACAAGCTAGTGCATGCTTGCTCCCTCGCGTACTCACACACACAAACACACATGCACATATCCATCAATTGCAGCCATTTGTGTATGCACACACATTTTTAAGGATGCAAAATCTGAAAATTGTAACTGTCATTATTTAGTGACTGCAATCTGTATCAACTTGCTGAAAGCCACAGATTTTAGAATGAACAAAACAAAATAGTTCTGAATTTCAATGCTCGATAATTCTCCACAAAGCCAAAAATTGGGGAGTGCAAAGACTCCAGAAAGGACACATTTTAAATACTATTTTTTATCAGTTTGTAACCAAGTGAACCCAGTGGAGACACTGTCCTTTTTCAGTGGTAAAGTAGGAATAATACATAAGTGAGGCAAATGGAGGTGGGTAGATTAAAACCCTGTAGTTTAAACTACAGGAAGCAGTCCATTGAAAGCTCAGCTAAATGCCAGACTTAACGCACTTAAAAGGGTAAAAGAACAACAACATATATTGCATTGTCATGCATTTTCTGAACACTCCCCCCCCCCCAAAACGAAGAAAATGAATGATGTTAACTTTAACTAAGGTCTGTCGGTTTTGGGCGGAGAATTAAAACACTAAGCTCCTAATGTGCAGGTATTCTCTCATCGTCTCTCTCTCAGTTTAGGAGAGCATAGTACATAGACTTTCTTGATTCATCAGTGTTGGGCTGCACCTGTCTTTTGTGGGCTTTTGCATTATAGAAAAACATTTCCACCTCCATAGTGGCTTTTTTAGGCAAAGTGAAATTCCTAGACATTCTATCCAGACAAGTCAGGGCCTGCTCAAAGTAAGAAGCCTCAGGGAGAAAATATGTGACTAGGATACTTTCATTCACCTGCAGAGCATAAAGAACTGTGTAGCTAGTGAAACATTTTCCAGTCAAAGGAAATCATTTTTTATGTTCTGAGATTCACCACCTATCACTAGTACTGGCTAGGGCATAACCATATTCATTAGAGACCTCATGGTTACATACCACAATACAAATGATCACCGTCTTGATTTATTACAGGTTCAAACTCCACTCAGCAAAACAATTGTTTTTTTTATTGTTTACAGGTCCATGTCTACGTCACCAGAGCAATATAATGACTGCATAAACATGCCTGCCCACTGGAATTCAAACCAAGCACTTTTTATTAGGAGATTTTAATTTCTCAGATATCAACTGGTCCAACTAAGCATCCAATAATTGTTATGCTCATGTCTTTCTCAATATCATTCACTCAAGAACAGTCCCTTCTTCAGGCCTGAACCTGCTAGACCTTGTTTTACCTGACTCCCCTGTCTTCTGCCCAGCACGTTGAATACTCTGTTCCCTAGCTATTATCAGGCAATTTAGTTACCACTTTCCCCTTCAAGACCAGCTAACATAAAACCTGTAATCCTCAGGGCCTATAGTAAACCCGACACAGTAGATTTTATTAACCTTTTCAAAAAAATGTACAGTGCAATTACCACAAATCCCATAATATTGCCACTGTAGTCCTAAGCAAGTAATTGTATGACCTACTAAATCATTGCATAAGAGGTTTGTTATAAGCAAAACAATAAACACAACATGTGTCGAAATATGGTGGGGTAATAGAATTAAATTGTATAACAAGAAAGGTAAACTCCTGGCCTTGTATAAATCTTGGCCCTGTTCAATTCATAAAACAAAATCTATCCAAATTAGTAAGATAAAGCCTATAAGCACAAAATAGCTACCAACACTAAAGATGACCATAAGGACTTTCTAGTTATACATACAAAATCAACAATAATACCCAGATATTCTCTAAATTTATTGCAAATTATACTTCCTGTGCTATTCCAAAATAAATAAAAAAAAAACCTAACATCTTAGCTAATAAATTCAGTTATAATTTCACTCTTTATAATATACTCTCAGTCCTCCCAATGCCAGCTTAGGTCACCCCCCCCCCCAAATTATCAGTATCGACCAGCTCTTAACCGTCCTCTTCAAAACAAAAGCCAACACCTCCACGAAGGCAGACAACATACTGGGCTCCATAGTGGCAAGCTTTAAGCATCACTTGGCCAAATCTCTCCCAAACATTGCAATCAAAGTCCATAGAAAATGTACATGAAGAATAGAAAAGCATCATAGTTGCCCCTCTCCTTCAGAGTGACCTTTCCATTGATCCAGGTAGCTACAGGCCCATCAATATTACTAGACTTGTCTTTAATGCCATGGAATTAATTGTATAAATAATCAATAAGGACTTCAAGATTTGCAGACTGCAGACCTGTCCCATTTGGCTTTGTCAAGGGTAGACTGTGCTTTCTTAGTCTAGTTATCTTCTTTGATAAACTCACCAAAGTTGTACGTAAAGGATTTTCAGTCCACACTGCTTATCTTAACATAAAGTATTAGATACAATTTTCCACTCTGGCAGCATAAATAAGCTAATCCTGGTAAACATCAAGTCTTCAATAGCTCACTGGATAGCTAACTGGTTGTCAGACAGAGCACACCCAAATTAAATAAATGGCACCATTTCCAAAAAGTAAAACGTAATTAGTGGCATCAATCAGGGTTCTGTCCTGTGGTCTCTGTTTTTTTTTTTCTCTTTTTTTGTAATCTGCTTCTCTGAAGTACACACAAATATCAACCTTTCAGTAGCTTACTTTTCAGATGTCTTACCCCCCCCCCCCCCCGATTCACTAATACTCATTTAAGGCTTTGAGCAAATAAATTGTGGATGGTGTAATCATGGTTTCTCCGTAAGAGCAAAGAAATGAAGTATAAATATAACTTCGGCTCATGCAATTATCACAGAAATAAAGCATACCTTATGATTAATACTTTGATCTGGGTTTTGGAATTTACATAGACAATGACCTGTCTTTAAACTGACATATCTCCAAAAGTGACAGAAAATCATTCCACATTTCTCATCTCCCATGTCATGGGCTCTCATTCAAATCCCAGTACATCATTTAAAAATTACCGCTTACATTAGAATATCAAAATGTCTCAGTTCTGGGATAAAATTCAACAATCAGCATCTCCCTTTCTTATGGAGCTAGCTTCTTCTATATATTAAGAAGTATAAAATTGCAGCAACATTCAGATTAGATGTATGGATGAGATCCCATAAATGTATGCCAATAGTCATTGGCTACAGGCATCTAAGTCATATTTTAATTTTATCACATCTCAGTACTCCCTATACCTTTTCTGCCTCTTTTTTCTCACTTTTCTCCACCTTCTCCCTATTTCCCTTCCATCTAGCAAAATCCAAGCTAAAATATTCTGCCTGTAACTCTCAAAATTAACTTTACCGCCTTCCATCATCATCTGAACAATCAGATCATCTTTGTGTTCTTCGTCTGTAGCATTATTGGTTTATCTTACAGTGGTTGTACACTCTTGGCTTAAGCCTAGATAGACAGACAGACAGACTGAGACTGTAAAGATCATATGTTATAATAGTCTGCTCCACAGTTCCAGACAATCTCCACCTTCATTCATAACAAGCAGATATCTGAATCCTGGTAATACATAGTGATTTCCTGTACAGTAAGAAATTTAAATATTCACTTCAACTTATTTTCAGTAACTAAGATTTGATTAATTACTATAGAAGATTGTGCAGAATCTTTCAAAGAAAGGAACATTTTCATCCAATGTAGTACTGGATAATGAAATACAGTACAATACAGTAAGGTCAGGTGTTGACACAGTTCGTACTACCTGCATAAAACTGATAACATTTACTGTCATGACATTTGTCTAAAGACTTCTTAAATGCTGACAGATTTTCACATTCATAAATATTATTTGGTAAAGTATTCCAACTGGCCACGCACTTGTACACATTCTAGATGAGTTGATTGTCTAGTCACACAATGTATTGTCCACAAAATAGCACTTGTGGCTGCAGGCAAACAGCATGCTGAATGGTGTTTGTCATGGACTCTAACACTAAGAGAACAACAAATAATGCTGCAAACAGCATGCTGAATGATGTTTGTCATAGATGCTCTAACGCTAAGAGAACAGCAAATAATGCCACTTACCAAGCTTGTCCTATACTTCATGGATAAAAGGGAACATTTCAGATGTTTTGCATCATATATAGCTAATTTTGCAGTTGTCTGGGTTTTATTTCTTATCATGATTTGTGTATTCCTTGCATGGGTAGTATGTATGTGACCTTTGACATGCCAGAGTGCCCTGATGCTCCTGGAAGTCACTCCCCCCCCCAGAGAGAAAGTAATAATCACTTGGCAATAATTTCTTTCTAGGTACTTTTCTTATCTCTAGGGCTGCCAGTCATCAAGCCACTGTCACAACTGCCATTCATTCCCCACTGAGTGAGAGCTTCAGTACCCCTTTCTTCCCTGCCAGGGTGCGATCTACTGGAGTTTATTTGCTCCTCCATTAAGTAAGAACAATCAATGGTAGTACATCAAACAAGCAGCCATAATGGAGGATACCGTATAGAAGTCCATAAGTCCACTCTCTTGGTGGTAATGTAAGCTTCCAACATCAACATGGAGGTACTAGTGCTCTCCTGCAAGAGTATGTCCACTCCCACATGCATGTCCTGCCACAGTTATTGGCATTCCAGCTCTAGCAGCCATGCCCACAACCTTCTCATTATCTGTGGCAGTGTTTTGTTGTGGACCAGCCTCCCCTGAAGAAGCATTGCAGAACAGTGAGGGAACCACAAAACTCCCCACATGGGCACAACAGCAAAAAGATAAACCTCTCCTACCCCTCAACAAACTCTTTCAGCTCCAGAGATGCTACTCAAACTCAGGCTGTCTGGGGCACAATCAGGACTCTATTCCTTTTCACTAGAGAGTCGTGCCATTTCACTATAATTAACTGTGTTTTTACAAAAATAAGCCCTCCTCCATGGATTATGTTAAAAGATGTGCAGCCCACTACAAGTTGCATAATGTCAGGGAAAGGAAGTATGTGCTTTTTTTCTGCTAAATCAAGTATTTTCCTTTCTCTGTGGTTGTGTAGCTGCGGATGGCTCCCTACTGAAATACCAAGTGTTGACAAGCTGGAAAAAAAGACCAAAAACACAGGAGAAGGGCAGATTTTGAAAATCAGTCTCCTCCTTTAAACTTCTTTTTGAAGAGGGAGGCAAACCTACCCTGCACCCCCCAATATGGAGGGCAAGCCCCCTCCCCCCAAAAAAACATATTTATCAACTCCAAGATTACCATACCTGAGTGAAAAGTGAATATTCTGAGAAATGGCATCTTGGACTTAATATATTTAAGTCCAATCTTTTGGCCATTTATTCTCCATATTTTGGGACTCACTGTAGCGGGTCCCACCATTTCAGATGGTTACTGCTGAGGACTTAGAATAGTCAAGTAGTAGGGTGGAGAGTTCCTACTTCGAGGACTTTTCTAACTAAAATGTATTAAACTGCACTCATTAGAATTTATTCAAGCAAGTCAAATACTGTACAACTCATTCTTATAGCCTATATTTCTATACTCTTAGACAAATAGAAGGTCAGCCAGCTTGGCTTCCCTTATTTGCCAACTACATAGCACTACTATCAGGCAGTTGCTAGTCAGGCAAAACAGCAGTTACCTGATGCTGACAGAAAATGAGTGTATTACTTACCTTAGGACAAACTATTGGTGAGATGCAAATATTTAGCCAAGATGGAGGCATCTCTCTTACATATGCACATCGTGTATGAGCACCACACACCTTTCAAGCACTCCATACAAATATTTGTAGACTCATACACTGAGGCTATAAGAAAAGTTCATTGCTTAAGCCTCCAAGGTCATCAAGACAGGGACTCAGCAGAAATCAAACACCACAACACATAATACCACATCCATCGCTGAGAGTATCCAGAAAAAAAACACCCTAAACCCAGTATGCAGTAAACCTCCTTTCTACGAATAAGAATGCACTGGTGGTAGGTGACAATGCAGCCAGGCACATAGACTCTACTCACACAGCTCTGTACAAAACTGTAGTGATAGTGAGTTGTCCTTCTGATGCCAAGATCTCTGAAGTTGCAAGGGTCCTCAAGACCCCTAGGCCAAAAAAAGTATGACTGCAATACAGTGGTGGACCATGTGGATGTAAAGGACCTGGCACACAAAACTCTGAGGGTCATGCAGAGAAACATTTCTGAGCTCTCTGTGCATATCACAAATACAGGAAAGACCCTGGTACTGAGTGGAATCCTTTCATTTTCCAAGAATGATGCTGAGGTACAAAGAACAAGTAATTTATTTCAACAAGTGGTTGAATAAATGGTATCATATGAGGGTTAAATATTTATTAGCTTGTTATGAGTTGCTGCACAGCTGCTTGCTTTACCAAAGAAGGCTTACATCTCTTATTCCAAGGTTTCCACATTACAGCTAAATCTCTTGCTGCCCTATAGAGTCTTTGTAGGCAGACTCCAGCTAATTGACCTCTCAACCTAAAAAAAATAAAATAAAACAAATGAAGAGCTAGACAGTATCAAAGAAGCACTGTTTAATACTCAGAGTCTAAATAACAATATGCCTGGCCTTGAGGCCCTTCTCTATTTGGAGAACATTATTATTATTACTAAAACTCCCTGCACCAAATCATCAAAAAACTAGAAAAGAAAATAATCTTGACCTGGTCCTTACAAGTATAACATTTATATGTGTTATTCCATGGGTATATTGCTCCTCTGTTAAATCTAACCACTGTCTGGTAAACTTCAAAATCCTCAAAGCATCGGATGTAAAATCTCAGTATTCAAAGACTTCACAGTATCACCTCTTGCAATTCTATGATCAAGTCTCAAAATTCAAGTATAACTGTACAACTGTATCCCATCCGAAGTGTTGACATGGCTAGTAGTTGTTCAAATACCACAACCAGACAAAGAGGGAAGTTCAAGTGCAAACTAGCCTGGTCATCTATGTGCATAAATAAGCAATATGATAATAGAAAAAGGCTTCTTAAAATATAAAGCAAAATTAAAAAATTAATAAAGTCCCTCAAAGAAAAGTTAACATAAAAAAAAAATCAGATATACTGAAAAATACCAACAAGGAAGACAAAGATATCCCATGAACTTCGACTAGCATCAGTAGATAAGGATAATTACAAATCCTTCTTTACTTACATCAGGTAATTAAGACATAATATCCAGCATTGCTCTGAGCATATTCAATATGGCACCAACTACTCAGATCCTCAAATATATTAGATAAGATATTCAATTCAAATTTTACCTCAAAACAACTATACAAATCCATTTAGTGAATTCAGTTCTCTCCATAACTGTCAACCTCTTAGTGCAAAACACCTGAACAAGGCCAATAATGGGGGAATACAGCCCCCAAACATACTCAGTGAATTCAGTTCTTACCATAGCTCTCAACCTTAGCACAAAAAAACCTGGATGAAGCCAATAATGGGAGAATACAGTCCCAAAAATAGGGACAAATTTCATATATCCATCTAATAAACTTAAGACAATTGCTAGAATAAAAGGTTTTGTGTTACCATATACTTTCTGAAGAATATGAAGTCTGAAATTCAAATGCTTGTTAATTTTATTTAACATTTGTTAACCAGGAAAGTCTGACCTGGAACAAAAGCCAATTTTCAGCAGAGGCCCAGGGAGAAACACTCCAGACACATGTCTTTGTAAGATGGGAGGACACCAGAGCAAAAACACACAAACACAGGGAGGACATACAGACCCACACAGAAGGCACCCCAGTTAAGAATCAAACCAGAGAACCTGTAGCTGTCAGACAACAATGCTACCACTGCACTACTGACTTTGTAAGGACACAAAGCTACAGAAACCACAGATTTTATGAGGAACAGAACAAGTATGAGGGAAAAATATGCAATTTTTTTACAAATGGCAGTGTGTAGGGAATTCAGGCTTTTGCCACCTGGGCCTAAGGTACAGGGTTCAAGCCTGTTCTCTACCCACCACCATATAGCACTTGGGGCATTACACACACACACACACACACACACACACACACACACACACACACACACACACTTTGTATTCCTTACCTCAAAGTCCGTAAAACAGGTTGTAACATCCATCCACAGCCCGAGATGATGCATCCAAGCATGTCTTTCCATCTTGCCTGCAATGATGAGAGCAAGTCCTTCCCGCAAGAACAGAGCAAGCTGGGTGCTACCCAGCCTGCAGACATTGCAGTCAGATCCCCCTTCAAGTCTATGCAGTTATAACTGCATAGACTTCTGGGATAGTGCTTCTGCATGCTGTCTTCCTAATCCGGACTGCTGGTGAGACTGTCTGGATTCTGTGCGCACGCTCCAGACTGGTTCACCAGCAGTCTGGAAATTCTGCGTGTGCGCATGAGTAATGTTCAGCGACTCGCATTTTTATTTTTGTATTTTCTTTTCATTTTTTCTTTTCTTTTCTTCTTTTCTTTGTTTATAGATGGGGGGCTGCAGTCCAGCAGCCCAATAGCACGAGCCGCCCCTGAACAATAGATGATAAATTCACATACGAACAACACATTCTAACTGCAATTAAGAAAACCCATTTCAAACTATGTAAACTATACCACCACAAACTCTACCTGGATAAATATACAAAAATAAAACTAACCAATACCCTACTCATCCCCTCCCTTTTATATGGAAGTGCCATTTTCACTAACCTGCGCACAACCCTTAGTAATAAACTACAATCATTCCTGCTATAACAAAATAGCCAAATTTGCCTCCGGAAAACCTTACCGCTCTCATCACTGAACTAAGATGGCTAGAGTTTTCCCACCATCTACAATAAACCCAACTAACCTTAGACCACAAACTAATTTCTAAACCAAATGACTACTCTGCCCTTAACTCAATCCTGCAAACATACACCCCCACTAGAACACCACGATCCTCCTGTAAATTGATGCTCACAGTAACCAAAGCCAACAAAAGAGCAGGACAGTGCCTGTTCTTCCCTACCATAGCTAAGCTATGGAATAACCTTCCATCTGAAATAACCAAAATGACCACCCAAAAACTTTTAAGGCAGCCCTAAAAACACATTATCTAGACAATCCATCCTGCACCTGCCTTAAAAACAAACCACCTTAAACAATATACTTCAACAAATACTACAATGACAAAATCTTTGCAAAAACCCAGTCTTCACATTTATTAGTGTATTCTAACTATAGAGGAGACAGGAATCTCACCAAAGAATGAAATGATGTAACACTACTATTCAATTCTAAACGTCTTGTTTTATTTTTTTCACTTGTCATATCTTCAATGTTGTGTGTATATTCTATGTTTTTTTCTTCCTGTTATATCAGTAACATTGTCACATTGTGTTTAACTGTTATATCAGTAACATTGTTACATTGTGTTTATAGTCTATGTTTTTTTCTTCCTGTTATATCAGTAACATTGTTACATTGTGTCTAATTATTGTGTTCCTTTGTATTTTGCTTGTGGAGCTTTTCTCCCCAGGCCTCCACTGAAAATGGGTCTCTGACCCAGTGGACTTTCCCAGTAAACAAATGTTAATAAATAAATACAATTTGTGGTCAACCTCAAATTCCTTTCTGACATGCAGAAGCTACAACTTAAACTTACATTTGTTAAGAACTGGCACACAGAGAATATGTAAAAACGAAATGCTAAACATGTGTATTATTGTTGCATTTGGCAAATAATCCCTAAACCTATTTTACAGTATAGACATCACCCCATTCCAAAATGAAGATGATGTGGAAAACCTTGGCACATGGATTGATAATAATCTCTCATTTGATTATCATGTAGCAACAGTGGTTAGGAAATCCTTCTATCTGATGCAGCTGATTGCAAAGAGTATCTCCTTTAGATTTAAAGAGGACCTTCCCACACTGTATTTCATACTAATCAGGCCCATCATAGATTACAATGTCCCTTTTGTGATGTACCTTCCTAGACATATTAGATAGTTAGGGAGACCACAGTGGTTGCTAGCAAAAAAGATCATGGGCCTAAAAAACCTGAACTACCAGCAATGGCTGAAGGATCTGAACTCGTATTCAGTGTCTTACAGACACCTTAAGGTGATTTGTGCCTTGCTTTCTTGGCCATTAGGAATCCAATATTTCAAGTCCATATATATATTTACAAGTCCAAGAGTCCTGTCAACATTAGGACTGGAGATCTGAACCTGCTTCAGCAGATAAACAAATCATGGTGGAGAGACAGATTCATCATGTCATGACTGCCGCTCCTTTGGAACAAACATCCACTCTAGATCAAGCAATGTGACATACTATCTTCCTTTAAAAAAAGGAATTAGAGAATTAAATGGTATTCACCCCCAGCATGACTGGTCTACCTCTTCTTGAAAAAGCATGGGAAGGCCTAAGGGTGGGTAATGGCAAGGTGTAAATGGCTACATGGCCCAGTTATTATGTTATTGCTTTTTGGACTAGTAACATTATTTTACTATAGCATACATGTGTCTTTATCTATTATACTCCATTTCTGAAATTTATGTCAGTAATTTCCCTGACCCTGGCACAGCAGGAGCTCTGCCACAAGGAAACCACTGCAAATGTTTTCACTGTCCTCATGCAATGCAAGCAAATTAAATGTGAAGAGCCTTGCTGTGCATTAACTTTAACAAATGAAATACTCGCCTCCCCTGTGATGGAAAGTGGCTGTGACATTCCCCCCAAAGGAATAGCCCTTGGACTATAAAGACCACTTCCTAAGGTAGCTACTGTCCTTTCTCTTGACCAGTAGATTACACTGTATATGCTAGTTCCTTAATCTCTCGTACTTCTTGGTGTCTGCATTCTACACAAAACATGTTCTTCTTTGTGCAAACTTGTTAATTGCTCAACACCTGCTATATATTGTTTGGTTGTTTTTGGTTTATACAAAATTCTTTTGATGTACTGGTTGATTCAATGGCTGCTTACTATGTGATGGTTTTATAATGTGCTTATCAGTGTAGTGATGTTTTGATAATTTGCTCTGTATAGTTCTATACAGTATATACCTGTGGTATATTAGTATACCTCTTGCTAATCCTATTTTGTCCTTCATTCCTAAACTTCCTTACTTCTCTCTACTCTTAGAATAGCCCATGTTCTCTTGCTTTCTTCCATTTCTTGAAATACATTATCTGCCTTTGTATTAAACGTATTGCTTCCATTTAATATTTTGATTTAGTAGAGTTTTTTCTTTTCTTTCCTTTCAGAGCCTAAGATTGCTACACTGATCCCTGACCCTGACATATAATAGCTATGCCACAATGCACACCTCTGCAAAAAAATTTCAGTGAGAGTATTATCCTTGTTCAATAGAAGGTTATCATGAAGAGCCTTGCTGTGTATCAACTTTGACTAATCAAATAACTGCCTGCCCTGTGCTGAAAGTGGCTGTGGCATTTCCTGCAAAGAGGAAGTCCTTGCACTATAAGGACTGCTTCCTTAGCTGGCCACTGTCCTTTCTCTTGGCCAATAGATTACACTGTATACACCAGTTATTTTGGCTCCCTAATTTCTTGTTCTCTGCATTCATTACATGAAATAAAACCTGTTTTAATTTGTGCCTTGTTGTTATTTGCTCTGTACCAACTATACACTGATTTCTATCTGTAATAATTGGCCTTAGTGTGGTAAGCCCACTATGCTTGGCTTTGCTTCACTCCCCTAACCTCAATTCTCACCCACCTCATCTTACTCTACCGATATACTTTCCACATACACCTTTCGCTCTTCTCACCCACTCCCTATACCTTCATAAATAACTTTCTATCATCAACGAAACACTCCTGTTTCTATTCTTCTGTTGCTTACTTCCATCAAACATTTTGCATCATTTCCAACTGCCATTGTCCTTCCCATAGTGCTTTGCACTACATCTTCTCTTACTCAAACTCCTCCCCAACTGTACCTGCAGTTCACTCCTGAGCAAATCTCCTCCTTTTCATTCCTGTAACCTCTCATATACTGCAATTGGACTGATATTTATCCTCATCTGTTCCTAATATCTCTCAGCCGTCCTTTACCTCTCTCTACTGCTTGTACCCCTCTAACCTCACTCTCTGTATGTACAAACACAATTTAATCTGTACATTTTTTCTTACTACCCTTCCTTGCCATACACAGTCTCTGCACCATATCAATTCATCCTCATTTATATCAGCATTTCCCTAAACTTACCTATAAATCCAAAAACCTATCAATTCTGCTTAATATCTATACCTACTTGTCAGTCCTATCATCTTACTCTACTTTACTCCTCTCATTAAATTTACTAACTATAATTGCAATCCTCCATCTCAGCTATCCATAAATCCTTCTAAATCCCAAATATGCCACTACTTCATCTTGTATCACTATCATATTGACTATACTCACACTCTCAACAGCTAACACAAGTCTGCCTCGTACTGTTACCTTCCTATACCTGCCACACAGTTCTTAAATGAGAATACCACAGCACATCTCTAAACTCTACTCCCGCCTACCTGACATTGATTACATTAGTACTTTAAAATACAAGCAAGCAGCACATTCTCTGCCATTATCCAAAATCATGTATAAACTCAAGACCAAATATATGTGGCTCTTCAGAAACCACATTGTTAACGGGTCAATAATACTGGGAGGAGTATATATATATATATATATATATATATATATCAATCTCAGACCCACTCATCTAACCTTGGACCCTACCAAACCAGACCCCAGACATCCTGAAACAACAACAGGCTACCTCTCCAACTGCCTAGGACTTAAAATACTATACAGTAACCTAAGAGGTCTCAATAACAGTATCACAGAGGTTCATGCCTGTATATCTCACGACTCCCCTGATTTCTTCATAGCCACAGACACCTGGTTAAAGCCACTTACCAAAGATACAGACATATTCCCACCAGGTTATGGTGTACTCAGGCTAGATAGAACCACCAGAAACCTGGTAGAGTTGCTATTTTTTACAACAGATTTTTTGCTCTGTCCAATTACCATGATACCATACCCACTTTCAACAATGCAGAACTTCTCACTCCCCAAACCGAATACTCAAAAATATCTAGACATTATAGCTCTATACGTAACACCTGGTAACAGCATTCTCATTCTGCAAGAGATCCTCTCCTGGATTTTGGCCAGCATAATGCTAAAAACCATCTTGCTAGGAGATGTTAGCATATACTGGAAAACAGTTCACCCAAGAAAACCCAACATATTCAATTCAGCTTTATGGCTTTTCTCAGTTTAATCAAGAATCTAACAGAATTAGCAAGGTCACATCTAAAGAATGTATCCTAGACTGGATACTAATATCCACCCCTAATAATGTTGCCACAAGTGGCACCCTACCCAATAACCTAAGCAAACAGCAGTTAAGCTACATAATTTGACAATCTAAACAGCCCCACAAGGTTCATCACTATAACACAGTCAAAACCCTCAGTAATTTCAATAAAGAAACTTTCACTTCCAGACTACTCCAGATCAACTGGTTTCCACTTAAATCTCTTCCCTTGATGAAGCAGTAGACACATTTAATGCAATATTTCTAAATATCCTGTCAGAGCAAGCACCATTTAGAACTAAGAGTTAAAAACAACCAGCCCCTTAGTTAACAAAAAAAATATTCAACTAAGAGAAAAAAACATGGAAGTCAAGGCTACAAACCAAATCCGAAACACCCCACAACAAACAAGCATAAAACAGGACAAAAATGCTTATAATAAGAACACCCAAAATTCGTCATCAAACATTCTATAAACTTCTGGAAATCAATAAATACATTGCTCAGTCCTGGAAAATCAACCCAACCGAGCAACCCCCCCAAAACAAACAATAATGTCCCTCCTACAAAACAAAACTACTACAAATTTAGCCATCCTTCTCCAATCATTGAAGCCACAGCAGACCTTCACACTCCATACTCTTCACAGTACTAACATTTACAATTAAAATATACCTATGCACCCTTAAGACAAAAACAATTGCCCCTAACCAACTTCCATCTGAATACCTCAAACTTACTGCAGGTAGCTTTGCATATCCTGCCTCATTTCCAATAAACTGATCTGTCCAAGAAAATATACCCCACACCTTAAGGAAAAATCCTGCACGCTCACAAACTATAGATCAATCACCATTCTCTCACCCTTATCCAAAATCTTGAAAAGATGTATTCACTCTCAATTTAATATATATATATATATTACTTCTCATAACATTCTCTCTCTCACACCGTGGTTTTGACCAAATCACAGCACAACCACTGCCCTTCTAAGGTTCACAGATATAATAAATCACAATAGAAATTCAGGTCTGCTAACCTCAGCCCTATTTCTGGATCTATTCAATGCATTCAACACAGTCGGGTATCAATTTCTTCTAATTGAACTGTCTTTCTATGGGCCATCGCCCTCCTCACTTAACTGTTTTTTTAGTTACCTCACTAATAGGTCTCAAGCAGTGAAATGGAACATGATTTCTCCTCTTCTATCCCTATATCTGTTGGCGTCTCAGAAGGCTCCATCCTAGGACATTACTGTTTAACTTATTAACAACAACCTAAACACAGCAGCCAAAGAGGCTGCCATGGTACAATACACCAGCGACTCCACTCTATGTACTGCTAGGGCAGTACCCATGCTCCAAACACTCAAATAAATCCTTCTCATCCATGGAAGCTTGGCTTGACAACTCACAACTCCTCCAGAATCCCTAAAAAAACTAAGCTACTACTAATACTACTAACAAGGCTATTATAGAAGTGTCATCCACACTAAACTAATCGGTGTGATTGTAAATGACCACATGAGATTTAATCTCCACCTTTGGTTAGCCATAAAGAAGACACACCAAAAGCTATGCTGCCTCTATATAGTGAAACACTCGCTTAATGATTCTTCTAGACAAAACATGGACACTTTTCTATTTTCCATCCTGTTTATATGCCTGTACTATCCTAACCAATCACAACTCCTCTCCATCAACCAAAACAGAACAATGCTGCAATAAAATAGCCACATTCACAATGAACCGGCATTATAGATCGCATCACTGCTTCTCTCTAAAACAACTTATCTGGCTTGAACTAAATAATTTTCGGTTGTATTCACAATTATTTGCAATCTTTAAACTACTGCATAGCTATGAGAAATTCCCATTTCTTCATTCCATCATTTCATTCTTCCACTGCTAACAGACTACGTTTAACACTGACAAATCATCGCTCTCTATAACTAAACCTAACAACAATGCAGGATACTCCTTGAATCCACACTGCATTGCTAATAGCTGGAGTACTGTTCTACTCCATATATGAATAGTTTACAACCTGAAAGAATTCAAATGCCACAAGTGGCACCCTACTCAATAGTCTAAGCACCAACAGTTAAGTTACATAATCGGGCACCCTATGTTGGTTGCACATTTGCCTATTTTATTGTACCATTATTCTATTTTGGTTGATAAAAAGGAGTTCAAATTGCTCTGCATCTACACCACCCATGGTTAAACTGCGTTTATATCACGTTATCGAAAGAAGAAAATAGCAAATGCTATTTCATCGGCCTCAAAGCATCTAAGCATGAAAATATCGAACATTCAGAACAGCGAGCTCCGAAACACATATACACACCACAAGCACATCAAACAAACAGTAACCACACACATACACTTAAATCCTACATCTAACGCTACACCAAACTAAACATACACTACTATCTACCCACTTACCTTAACCCAAACCCTAACCCTAAGGTCCGGCACTATCGCACACATGCCTAACCCGCGCCCTAACTCTAACTCACTTAACCCACCCCTAACCCTAACATACAAGCAATCGCACACTTAACTGAACCCAACCCGTAACTTTCCACCACAGCGCAAAGAATAGCGAAGCCACAGAAACGGCCAACCAAATGTTTTCCCGAGGAAAGAATTTGTTTTCTGCAGCTTTGCTATTCTTAGCGTTCGCTGAATAGTATTCGATATCAGGACATTCAAAGTTTTAATACTTTGATGTTCTGATATAGAAGCATTAAACTAGTACTAATATAGCTGTATGAATTTGTGGTGTTACTCTCTTCTGTACAAAACTTGTACTGTTATCACAATTATACCCTCCTCTCATCTCGTCTCCTTTATATTCCTCGTGCTTCCTTCCTTCATTCCTTTCATTGGGCTGCCCTAGTTATCTTAAAAATATATTAATATACAACACATGTAACTATTACTTTTAATTAAAACTGCTTGTAAAGGATGTAGGTGATGTCAAGAATGTCAGAATAATGGAACTGCTGCTCATGAATAAAACTGACCGTAAATTATGAAACGATGCAAATGATATCTATGATGTCTGTATAATGGAGCAATTCTCCTTGGGCCTCCACTGAGAAAGGGCAGTGCTCAGTCAGACTTTCTTGGTAAATAAATCTAATGGTAAATAAATCTAAACAACTACATCATAAGTACATTCTGTTTTGAGGTTATGCACTTAAAAGGTCCTTTTTCATTAAGTTTTATTTTTGTGGACCCCAAGCATTTGCTTTGCATTCTACCACACTGTGTTGTACGAAGAAAATCTCAGTGCTTTTATTAGTGTGGAAGGGCCAAATGTGTCTTCACTGCATCTGAGTTTCCCGTGGGCCAAGCTTTGACCAGTGTTCAAGCGATGCAACAAGGTGATGTCCCTGACTCAAGCTAGTGATATAATGATATAGCCCATTAGGGAAATCATGCTTCCCTTGTAAGGAGATGTCTCCCTTCAGTTTCCCAGTGTTTATAAGGGATTTACTTGTGAGACATATATCCCTGACGCATACCAACTTCTCATCCCCTCACCCCCTAGAATAAGGTGTACAGGTAAAGCTTGTGTCATTCTTCTCCCTCCTATAGTTCTCAAGCTCTTGGTGCAAAAATCTGGACAATGCCAAAAATAATGGGGGGACAAAGCACTAAAATAGGGACACATTTTAAATGTTGCTCTTATAAACTTAGAAAGTTGCTAGAATAAAAGATCTTGTGTTACCATGCATTTTCTGAAAGACACGAAGTCTGAAACTCAAATGCCTCTGATTATATAGTGAATTCAGTGGTCACTGATTTGCCACAAAAATCCAGAAAACCACAAATTTTGTTAGGAATAGACCAATAATATGAGCAAAAATCTGGATATTTTGCAAACATCTGGATAGTTGAGAGGTATTCTCCCTCCCAAGCTGGTTTCTCATGCCTTCCTACTTATATTATCTGGGTCATAAGTAATGTAGGACAGAACCTGGGCCAGAAGCAGCATAGGCAGAGCCTCTGCTGCTGGTCTGGCTCAATGGATTTAATTTCAGTATTCTGTCTATAGATTGTGTGCTTATCTCAGTTACTATATGAGATATTGAATGGAATCTCTAGGGAGTTTGGATCACTGCAATGATCTCTACAGTTTCTTTTTTATTTTATTTATTTATATATTTATTTTGCATTTGTTTACCAGGAAGGGTTGACTGGATTTACCTGAACATCTTTTCAGCATAGGCCTGGGGAAAAAACTTAGATTTTTTACAAAAATTATCATGATTGCAAACACAATAACAGTGTACAAATAGTATATAGTTATTTACAGAATACATAATATTTTAAACAGAATGCATAAATTTGCAGAGTTCATGAATATTTAAACAGTACCTATATATTTACAAGCATATCACATTTTATATAGTAACATGTGTTTTATTTACAAGGTGACCTAATGAGTCTAAATCGGTTGTAGTGTAGAATCTTTCCAATTTGGTGGTATAGCAGGGAGAGAAAGAAATAGCATACATAGTATAAACAATGCATTTTTGTAAAAGAAAGTGAAGGCAGTCTTCTTAGAAGCATTATTTTGTGGCAAGTATTTTGAACCCCAGTCTTTAGAGAAATAGTGCTCATTTGTCAGAGCATGAGGGTCTGTTATAATACCAGGATCAGCTTGTAGTACCAATAAGTTCTGAAACAAATTCATAGAGGGCATTAAGGGTGAATGAGTGTAGAGAGAGATAGAGAGAGGCAGAGTGCAAAAATGTATCCCTGGTTATCAAATATCAATGCTAATATAACAAAGATTGTATCTATGCATCAGTTCTGCATTGAAAATAAACCATCTTAAAGGAAATAATTCACTCCCTCACTGTGACTCCATTGCAAAAGGGATTATGCAAACAAATTATGTCAGTCTTGTATGAATTTAATGTGAAAAATTACCTAGTAGGATTGGATTATTATTGAAGAAACATTGAGATCAACTTGACAGCAATAACCTGCTGACAAATCATAGCTCATTTTAACAGTCTTCCCAAAATGGATAATTCCTGTTGAGATTATCCTTGACAATGGGACTTAATTCATATGTATGGAGAGTCAGAAATTTTCTAAAAGAGTGTGGAGCGTGCCCAGATGATGTCAAGCCTGCAATATCTGTGAGCAAATCGTGTTGTTAAGAGAACAGTATAAACAGCTAAGAAAATCCTTAACCAGCCAGATCTGTGCATATCTCTAATATCAGTAGAGCAATATCTCATAATTAATCAGAGTGATTCCTCACAAGTAATGTTGGGCCATCAGATTCAAACTGCGAATGTTGCTGCCAAAAGCTATTCTATACAAAATCATCAAACAAAATTATCAGAGTGTGAAATTTGGTCACAGATATTTCAGTGACAGAATTCAGTTCTTTTCTTGCCTATTTTGAACCCAAATCATACATTCTGTTTTAAATTAACCAGAGAATAGAAATCTGAGACAACAGCTATGGCTGTTGATGTCATGGAATCCAAATCTCTAATAGAGTTGTATTAAGGAGAAATCAGAGACACATCCAGTCTGTTCCTGAGATGTCTAAACCAAGTTGACAGTTTTTGCAGTCAGATAACCAATTACCACAACCAGAGGAATCCAAACAAGTGAGAGACTCAGTATCTTTAGAGTCTAATGACCAGACTAGTTTTGTGCCTGAAAGAAATGCATTAACTAATACTGACTTTTCAAACATGAAAAGCACCTTATGTCCACAGCTTTGAGTTGTCACAAGGGTTTGAGATGAGGCTTCCAAATGGTTACTGAGATTTGTAATGGTTCCATTAACAACTAAGTAATAAAATGACTCATTATCGGAAAGTGTGTTTACAGACTGTAAAAAAATGAATATTTTTGTGGTACTGAGATATGTAAGCTGTGGGAAAATATTAAATGCTTTTGATGTTGCAAATTTTCAAAATAAAAATTAGGTGTATGCAAATGGATTCTATGTTTGGCCATTGAATTAAGATCTCTGTGAATGGCTAGTCAGTGAACATTAAACACCAAACATGGAAATTACCGAAGAAGCGTATCTTTGAAAATAACACCATTGAATGGCCATAGTTGGCCAACATCACAAATGGCCTTTATAAAAGCACCTTGTCATCTTAAGTGGGGGGCTCAGCTCCCCTCACCCTCCAACTATATATACCAACTCCAAGATTGCACTACAGTGGGGGGAATAGAGCCAGTCGATGGTATTATTTTCGAAGATACACTTCTTTGGTAATTTCCACATTCGGTTTTTAATGTTCGCTGATTAGCTGTTCACTGAGATTTTAATTTGATGGCTGAACATAGACCCATGCAAATGTTATGAGGTGTATAAATCTACATGTCATAAACTCTAAAGATAATTTTAGCTATAATTTTAGCTTCTTAATTAAGGTGAGATATGCTGATGAGAGATCCTCAACATTTTTTGTGTAATAAGGGATAGACTCATACCAATCAACTGTCAATAATTTTGCAGAATGTCCAGATTTTTGCCTCATATGTTTGGTTTGCTGCTCATTTTTTTTCCTGGAAAATTAGTGATAATTGAAGTCTTTAATTAATGACAGACGTTTCAGTTTCAAACTTCATACCCCTCTGAAAATGCATGTTAATGCAAAACACATTATTCTAACAATCTTCTGAGTTTAACCAGAAGAAAAACAGCAGTTTCCCCTAGGTGGAATCAAACTGAGAACCAACCAACCAAAACACCATAATGGCTTGTGCCCAGGACTGAACCGATAAATGCTACCTATAAATTAATCTATAAAACAAATTTATGCAAAAAATAATTGTATTAGTACTATTGGTTCAGACCATAGGGTGTAAAACAAAGCAAACTGTTCTTAAAAAGAAATAGCAACCAAAGTTCTCCAAACCAAATTGATGCCATTAATTAATTGAAACAATTAAAGTAATTAAAATATAAGTTACTACAGTAAAAAAAAAGAAAAATTGAGACAAAATATATATCCATTCATTAAGACATCATAGTGTCATCAAAGTATATGTAATTCAAAAAATTATAATTTCTAAACATATATAAAATAAAGAATGTTAAAAAGTAAATATTTATTATTAGCAAATAAATTATTTGTGGAGAAAAAGAGAACTCAAAAGACTAGAATTTATTTGGCAAATTCAATTACATGCCTACAACCACCCAGGACTCAATGTTATGTGTTCCCTAATGTGTATTTTGAAATTGAAAAATCTAATGAGATAGTATTGGGGACCTGTCCCCTAAATATACTTTTACATTTTTAAGTTTTATACTCATACTTACTGTTTTATTAAATTGTTGGTCAGAAGTTTAACATATTTTTGTTTTAACTAGTGTAATTGCAGATTTTAGAAATATTAACATGGTCATTTTAAATATATGCTGTTATTCCTTAAATAGATGTGACTAGCACTTTAAAGTTTTAGCTGGGATGTCATGTGACTTACTGAACTGGGATGTCATTTGACTTACAGAAAGGGTTATTTAAACTGTTTCTTGTGAATGAAGTACTTGTATCTGATGAAGTTCGACTATGTGGTGTGGACGAAAAGCGCTTTATAATAAATTAATTTGTTGTTTCAGACATGGCACCTTATTCTTTGGGATTTTGCAATTTGTTTTCTTGTGCTTTGTTGGAATGTTTTGATGGAATCACTGTTAGCTCTACACTGCTCCAATGCATTATGGGAAAACTTTAGGTTTACATAGACATAACCGTGCTAGCCATACCTCTCAAACTCTTAGCATAAGAAATCTGGACAAAGTCAAAAATAATGTGGGTACAAAGCTAAAAAAAAGTAGGGACACATTTTAATAACTGCCCTTATAACCTTAGAAGGTTCAAATAACCAAAACACCATAAGGGCTCCTGCCCATGACTGAACTGATAAACAATATCCTAAAAGTAATCAATAAAACAAACTTATGCAAAAAATAATTTTATTAATACCATTGGTAAAAAAACACCTCTGCTAAGCACTTTTGTCCTGTAAATCCAGACTTCATCCAAGACTGACTGAACGTGCCTTAAAAAAAGAGGGTCTATGAACATTTATATGATATTAGAAGGAAGGACATGAAACATACTTTATATAAACACACAAACACCTGTCTATTCAAAGATGGGGTTAAATACAAATTTGGGGAGATAGATAAGGTTTACACCTTTTTGAGAGGTAGTGACTGGAAGACTTAGTTAGAATGTAGGGAGTTAGTATGGCAGCTACGTTTGAATGCAACCCAAAAGGCAGGTTTAAATAATAATTTAGCAGTTTCTCCACAAATAATTTATTTGCTGATATTAAGGAGACATGGTACCTTATTCTTTGGGATTTTGCATTCTCTCAAAACTTGCATGTTTCAGTGCTCTAGCTGTGCTTACAGCTGTTATGGAAAATAAATGAAGTGAACTAATCTACACAGCTTTGAGTGTCCTGCGTATCTGGTATCTTTAAGTATGAGGCATGACAGAACCCATCAAGATACACTGCTGTATTTCGTTGGCTTGCTTCAACTGAAAGGGTCTATGGTGTATAGCTCACTTTTCTTGTTATCAAATGAATATACAAATATATAATTAATATTTTGGTCACCTTGTTTTGCACTCTTTCCTCAAAATGTCTTTGTCTTTTATTACCTCTTGTGCAGTGCAGCAGCAGATATGTTTTCTTAAAGGTTCATAGGTGTGTACTAGTCCAATGGCCCCGGGGACTTTACAAGCCTAGCCATAAGATTACCCTGGCACAGTGCCACTCGACCTTAGTTCCCAGTGCCTCTATTGAGTAGAGTCACTGGTGTTATCCCCAGGGTGAATTTTCTGTTTCCCATCCACTCATCTAGATTTCTCTTGAAGAGGGTCAGTGAGGTGCTCTGCTTGACATGTATGGGAAGTCTGTTCCATAGCATGGGCAGTCTCTGGGTTATGAACCTGTCCCTCTAGCATGTTCTGTTAATTGCAGTAATGAGGTTGGGGTCTCTGGAGCATGTGGTGCGGAGGGATTGGGATTTCTTTAGATGTAGCATTTCTAACAGAGCTGGGTCAGACATGGCTTTGTAAATCAAGCAGAGATCGCCTCTAAGTAGGCGATATGAGACAGAATAGTTGGAGTTTTTGAGTCTGTCCATATAGGACAAGTGTTTAAGGCCTAGGATCCACTTTATGAGGTACTTTTGCAGCCTCTCCAGTTGTTGCAGGTGTCTAGTGAGGTACATGCCAAATAGGGCATTGTACTCGATGATTTTCCTAATGAGAGAAGAGTAGAGGGAGACAATGACCTCTTTCTTTCTGGATGCAAAACCCTTATTAATGAGATGTGCCACATAGAAGGACTTTCTGACCACACTGGCAATGTGGTGATCAAAAGAGAGGTTGCTGTCGACCTGTGTTTCCAGATCTTTTATAACGCCTTCTGTGTTCATTGGACTACCATCAGTGTGGTAATTCATGGGAACCGGGTTTTTCCCAAAGGGATCATGACACATTTTTTGGCATTGAGCTTAAGGACATGGTTCTGACACCAGTCGTTGGTCACAGTGAGGCTATGTAAACTGGGTTTGCATGGTGAAGCAGAGCAAATACTTGAATTACAGGCTTTTCCATTAAGGACCATGCTTGTATCACCTGAGGTTCCACATTCTATTAACACACATCTGTAAACTTCTCAGTATGCCCCATATATACTGCTGAACTCCAAAGAACTACTCTGTGGTTCCTACTTATGACATTTCTATGGCTGTACCCCAGATATCACCAGGTTATATATCATTCAGTGAAGGGTTCTGTGTCCCTTTCCCTGAAGAACTGTTTGAACAGTGAATCCTTCCTCTCTCCTGGCTAGCCTGTCAGGCACTTTGAACCTCTACATGAACCTATCTTACTTGCAGAATGTTTAAGTTCCTCTTGCCTCTATACTAACATGAACACTTTCTACCTCCTTTGCATTTCACTTTTTATGTTTATGTTTATGTTTGAGTATAATTTAACCAATATCCTTAAGGAAAATGGTACTTATTGCCTTCCTTGTAAGTGTGAGAATTGCATATTACTGTTCTTTACGTCTGACCCTTTTTTCTGAAATGAAGCACGTACTGATATAATATTTCTTCTTTTTGAGGAATATGACTTGATATCATCCTCAGTTATCACTGACCTGTACATTCGTATCACAGTCATTCCCTTTACTCTAACAAGGTAGCGATAACATTTGCTAATGAAGGTATAGAGTTACTAACTGAAAGCAAACTTCTCTTTGGTTCGATTTTAAAATTGTGCCATGTGTTTTAATTTCAGCCTGCTCTTCATCTCCTTGCTTCCATGATGGGACATGTATCCTTGACAAGTCTAACTCCTTCAGATGTGCTTGCCTTGCAGGGTACACTGGGAAACACTGTGAATTTAGTGAGTAAAAACAGCACATTCTCATGTTTTGAGAAAATGATAATGTTTTGTTTAAATGGATCTAGGCATGCATATACCCTGTCACATATATAAATGGTAAGTGGAGTACATCCCTGGAAAAGTTATCCTTTTTATTGGTCAGCACGTTCAGTCAAATTACCATGATGATTGTGCAGATGGGCAGTGATTTAACACGATTTTTTTAAAAATCTGTAGATTAGCTTGCAAAATTTGGACAAATCTGAGTAATTTCACGTAATTTTGTCAGCTTCTGAGTCATTACTTCAAAGTGTTATTGTCTGGAAACAGTATTATATCTGCAGTTTCTAAATTATAAAGGTGACTTAGCTATCATGAAAAATAAACAATTCCATCATTCATTTTTTCATAAGAATTTGTATAAAATGCTGATAACTGTGCAGAATTTAAGAACAAATTCTGAAAAGCTTTTTATGATTTTGCATCATCAGTAGCTTACAGGTCCCTCAAGATATTGCTTCTGTTTTGTCTTTAAGGCAGTCATAGGTTAGGCTCTGCTTAAAAACTTTTCTGAACTAGATGGCTTGGGAGAAATGACACCAGGATGTGAATACCACTACAGAAAATGAACACAAATGCTTCTCCTCAAATCAAACAGTCTTGCAAACACTAAAACATCAGATCTGAACCTGCTTCAGTAAATCACAGTGGAGAGACAGATTTGTCACACAATGACTACCCCTTTTCTGGAACACACTTCCTCTCCAAATCAAGCAGTGTGAAACACTAGCTTCCTTTAAGGAGTTAGACAACTGGATATTCAAATGTTTCACAACAGCTATGACTGCCCTATCATTCCTTGAAAAAGGAGGTAAGGCCTAAGGGAGTAGGTGATGATAAGGCATACATAAATGGCCACATGGCCTGGTTGCCTTGTACACTGTATGATCCTAAGGCTGTGACTGATAAGAAGAAAACAGGGTAGGTACACTATGCACCATACACCCAGAATAAGCATTCGGCTACAGAGAAATTAAGTATGTTACTTACCAACTTCAAAAAAGTAACAAAAAAAACTCACAATGAATACCAACAATAAAGCTTCTTGAAGGTCAGTATGTTGCAAGCATGGTACCAAAACTTGTAAACCTCAAATAATGCTACTCATATCTTCAACCCATTAACATCACTTAATCTTACTCATATCTACAGTCTGTGAACCTTACCTAAGTCACTCAGATCTACAACCTGTATGCAATTTTCTCCAACCTTGAATTTGTAAGGCCAAATTTATAAACTTTCTAACCTGGCTGCCCCAGAAGAGATGCTGTGGTGCTGACAGAAATTCAGACAGCAACATTTAAGTAGCATATCAGGCAGGTGGGGGAGGGCTACACAGCTATCTGGATCTTTTTATCTTCTTGGAGAGAGACCTTTATCTGCCAAATGTAAGTGATACAAGCTGAACCAGTATATTTTCAAAACCTGTGGGGCTGAAGTCATAAAACCCTGCTGCTTAGCTTTATGCCTTTTCACACAATGTTCTGTATCATACCTTCATATCTATGGTCACAGAAGAGGCCAACACAATAACACCATCTCTCTCTCTCCGTTTTATCATCATCCTTAGCTATATCATAGTAACAAGCTGTTTCCTAATTATATGATTTAAGTTGGTCTTTCCTTAAATGTGACAATAACACGCAGTGCTGCACATCACCTGACCATCTGTGGCATAGCTGGATGTAGCTGACGACAAATCTTCAAAACAAGCAAACCACGGCACAACAGGACCCGCAAAACCAGCAAAGTTGCAAATTGAACCCACTTTATTGTAAAATAAAATGAAGATAAAACCAAGCGCTTTCCCTCGGTTATTACTGAGCTTTTTCAAGGTGAATGACAAACACTTGCTGTTTCAGCTCCAATGTTTAAATACTAATTTCAGTCATCACATGGTCTTCTTAATTAACAAAATTCCAATGTAGCTAAAATGCAGCCGTAACACCCTCCAAGTTACAATTTTAACTGCTCAACATGGAGGGGGAGCAGTCCTGATGTACTCGGTGGATTATGATTCACACATCCACAATATGTTACAGGATGTAGAGCAATATGAGTTTATCAGTAAATGAAATTAACATTGCCTATGCTAAAATTAATTTTCATTTGTATGACCATCTCCTGCAAAATGTGATTAATGAATGTCTTTACAATTATTTGCATGTTGACAAGCCAAAAACAGCTCAGATATTTGGCATTCCTAAAACACATAAAACCTTGGATCCACTTAAGTTTAGACCAATAGTTGCTGGTTCTGGTAGTATCACCGAACCTTTAGCTAAGTTTATAGATTTTAGCTTAAAACAATATGTGTCTGCCATTGTGCATATATGCAAAGATTCCTGGGATTTTTTTGGGAGGCATTGACCAGAAATTATTTGACCCACAAATCTTTATGGTCACTGTAGATGTAGTCGAACTCTTTACGAGTATTCCCCACTTGACTGGCTTGGAATGGTTTGGCCAAATTCTCATTTCAGAAACAGGCCTTGGTGCCAATACTATTAATCTCATCTTGGAATTTATGGAAACAGTGTTGGAGAACAATTTCATTCATTTCAACGGAGAATTCTATCATCAGAGAAAAGGGGTAGCAATGGGGGCCTCTTATGCTTCTTTATATGCCAATGTGGTGTTATACTACTGGGAAAAACATTTTGTTTTCTCAAGTGCATGGTTTCCCCAAATACTACACTATAAAAGATACCTGGACAATATTTGTATGTTTTGGAAGGGTAGTGAAGACAGTTTTTTTTTATTTTCTCTATTATATTAACACCACTACTACATTCTTAAAGTTTACACACAACATTGACAGAGATAGATTGAACTACTTGGATGTCACTTTAGTTAAAGATTATGAACAACAATGCTTTCAATCAAGGGTATACAGGAAGAACTCATTTTCCAATTCTTTTTTACATTTTAATAGTGGACATCCTTTATACCAAAAGAAAGGCATTGTTAAAGGACAGATAATTCGGGCATCACGAATGTCCAGTACTTGGGTGAGTTTTATGGAAGAAGTAAAAACTCTTAAAGGTTTCTTTTTGGAAAAAGGATATCCAGAGATCTTGATAGATTCTTTGACACAGGAAGTTACCCAAAAAAGAAATACCAGCTACCCCCCTCTATTGGGATCTGGTTTTAAAAGTTTGCAGCAAATTAAAGACCTGGATTAATTTAATAATAAAAATAGTTTTATTCATACCTTCTCCACCAACTCTGATAAGATTGAACAAATTATTTATAAGTATTGGCCTATTCTCAGTTTACAGGATGAACTAAAATCCCTTATACTACCCCATTCACATTTTGTTAGGAAGAGAGACACAAACTTGAAAGAAATGTTTGAGAGAAAAAACATCCCACAATTGAATAGAAAGGGAATGAAGCTTGGTACACATCAATGTGGGAGCTGTAAACAGTATGTTTAATCAAGACACATTATACATTCCCTCTAGGAAGTTTAGATTCACCTCAACAAAATATTTTAATTGTGGAACGAAGGGTGTAGTATACTTAGGTCTGTGTCTCACTTGCCATAGTTTCTATGTAGGCAAAACAGAATGTCACCTGAGGAGAAGGGTTTACGAACACCTTAATGATATTTCTAAGGGTAAAGAAAGTAATGCCTTTTACAAGCATTCCCAGGCTTGTAACAACATGCTTATAAAATTTATGGTTTTGGAACAAGTAACACCGGATATTAGGGGTGGCAGTCGGGAAACTAGATTGGAATACAGAGAATTATACTGGCAACTGAAATTAGATTCAGCAAGGTTGTCCGGTTTGAGTGAGACTATAAACATCAACAGTGTCTTAAAATTGAGAAAGGCCCATTTGTAATATATATTTTTAATGTAAGATGTTTTCTTTAATATAAGATACGCTGTCCAATTGCTATTTTTGTTATTCCTGTTTGTACACAAAAAAATGACTATAAATTAGATATTGTTCCATATAAACTGAGGTGGTTATTATTAGTTACAAAAGACTAGCAGCATCACTAAAAAGTTTGTTAAATAGCATTTACAAATTTTATGACATAAACTTTTAAATGTATGTTGGTTATGTTTTATGAAGGAACATTTATTGTATTGGATCTGTTTTTTATTAGTTTTTATACACATGTTGAGCAGTTAAAATTGTAACTTGGAGGGTGTTACGGCTGCATTTTAGCTACATTGGAATTTTGTTAATTAAGAAGACCATGTGACGACTGAAATTAGTATTTAAACATTGGAGCTGAAACAGCAAGTGTTTGTCATTCACCTTGAAAAAGCTCGGTAATAACCGAGGGAAAGCGCTTGGTTTTATCTTAGTTTTATTTTACAATAAAGTGGGTTCAATTTGCAACCTTGCTGGTTTTGCGGGTCCTGTTGTGCCGTGGTTTGCTTGTTTTTTGGTTCGGGTTTATCCTTTGGATTTATTGACTACAAATCCTACTAAGTGGCTTCTGCAAGTTCAGATTCAATTCCTTTGGGCTCAGCACTGACCATCTTATACCTGGAGTTGTCCTGCTCTCAGACAGTTCCAGATAAATGCCCCTGACTCCATACCATTGTGCAATAGCAAATGCTATACCATGACTTGAACAATTGTTCCAGAAGTTCTACTACTTATGTGACCCACAGCATGTTTCTTCATTCCCTTTTTTTTTTTTAATTTGCATACATTTTGTAGTGCACTTTGCATATACATAGTGTCCTTAGACATGTGTAGTGCAAATGCAATGATTTAGTTGCTTTCCTTACAGATGTGTAACACAAATGCAATGATTTAGGTAATTTTTAATAAATATGATATTAATTAAGGAAATCATTATAAAAGAAAAGGTATACTGAAAACCTCAGAGCTTTTAACATCAGACAGAAATACACAAGCCTGCACTGCAGATGAGGTAGAATAAGGGTAGTAGTAATGTTACTTACATTGTAAAGCCTGCAGTACCTTAATGCGCAAAACATGCACACGCACCTACCTCCATGTCTTTAAAGTTCACTCAACCACAGGGAGGACATTCAGACTCCACACAGAAGTCACTCCAGCTGAGAATCAAACCGGAGAACCTCTTGATGTGAGGTGACAAAGCTAGCCGCTGCACCGCCAAGGGGGTAAAAACACATTATCTCAGGCTTTTTTGTTATAAAACTACTTCTGGTAAGAAATAGGGTTTAAAGGACAGTTTTTGTCAAGTGTCCATCTGTAGTTATACAGAAATGATTTAAGCTTCTTTGTATTTGTAATCCTACAAGACACCATTCCATACTAAGCAAAGCCATTCAGGCACTGAAATATAAATGTACAAGGCTTTGTTTTCACCAAACAACATTTTATTGCACTCTGATAGTATAGATAAGGTTCATAGACTAGAACTAGTGTAATGCCCTTGTGGGCCATTTTAAACCTAGTCAATTACCCCATGTGAGAATCAAACCTTGTGTCTGTAAGTTAAATACCTTAACCAATATGTCCAACCTCCTGCCATATAGGTATAGCTTTCAACATATTTGCACAAGACTTACGGACAAAGCCAAAAATTATGAGAGAAAAAGGCTGAAAGTCTGGTACAATTTTAAATGGTACTCCATGTAAATTAAAAAGTGTATAGAATAAAGTGTTGCATCAACATGCATTAAGCTCTAATGTCTTGCATTACAGGCTGATTGTAATTCTCAGCAACAGTTATCCCACTCCACAAAGGGGCAGCCACCACTGATCCCGAGAACTGTCGACCTATTAGCCTGACGAGCCTGGTCTGCAAGGCCATGGAACGTATCATTATGGAACTCATAAACAAAGACATTGGTAACCTCTAATCTCTGGATCCCACCCAGTTTGGGTTTGTGAAAGGCAGATCATGCCTGCTGAACCTGATCAACTTCTTTGAGGCAGTCAACAAAGCCGTGGATGAGGGTAAGGTGGTTCACACAGCCTATCTTGACCTCGCCAAGGCTTTCGACACATCCCCCGGTCTGAAATTACATCTAAAGTCACTAAACTAGGTATAAATCCCTACGTCACAAGATGGGTTGCCAACTGTGGCTCACTGACAGAACCCACACTGTAAAAGTTGCAGACTCCAAATCTGACCTCAAAGCAGTGACAAGTGGAGTACCACAGGGTTCCGTCCTGGGACCTCTCCTGTTTGGTATCTACTTCTCTGAAGTACAGGCTAACAGAGAAGGCCTCTGGCTAATGAAGTTCGCAGATGACTGCAAACTAGGAGCCATAGTCAAGTCCCCAAATGATGTGGACATCCTACAGAAGGGCCTCACTGAGACAGATGCCTGGTGTCAGAACCATGGCCTCAAGCTCAATGCCAAAAGGTGCAGTGTCATCCCCTTTGGTAAAAACTCTGTACCCATGAACTACCACATAGGCAGCAATCTACTTAACACTGAATGCATGATAAGAGACCTTGGGACCCAGGTGGACAGTAGTCTCTCCTTTGATAGTCACATCGCCACAGTAGTCAGGAAGTCCTTCTACATGGTACACCTCATCATAAAAGGGTTCTCATCCAGGAAAAAAGAGGTCATTGTTCCCCTCCACTCGGCACTCATTAGACCCATTATAGAGTACAATGCCCCTTTTGGAATGTACCTCACAAGACATTTACAGCAGCTGGAAAGGCCACAGAAGTACCTCACAAAGAGGACTACTGGCCTCAAACAAATGCCCTACACTGACCGCCTCAAAAAACTCCAGCTTTACTCCATAGAATATCGCCTACTCCGAGGTGATCTCTGCCTAACAGATGAAGCTATATAAAACCCAGAACTGTTGGACATGCTCCACTTAAAGAAATCCCAATCCCTCCGAGCTACACACTCTAGGGACCTAAACCTTGTCACCACAATAAACAGGACACGCTGGAGGGATAGATTATTGTCCCAGAGACTTCCTATACTCTGGAACAAGCTACCCATCTATGTCAAGCAAAGTTCTTCATTAGCACTCTTCAAGAAAAATCTTGATGAGTGGATGGGAAATAGGAAATACACCCCGAGGATCATTTCTGTGTCTCTACTGGACAGTGGCACAGGAAAATAACTTTCTTGGGTGGCGTAAGCTATGGAACGTTGCTGGCTAGGCTTATGTAGGCCCTTGGGCTGATAGCCTAGTACCTACCTATGAACCTATAAAATGTAAATTTTTATAAGGGGCAAAGCAAAAACATGAAGTAAAATAAGTGATGTTCCTTAACATTAGAGACAGTTTGGAGATATGCATAATGAGTGTATTGCAAAGTCTGAAAACTAGAGCACAATGCTAAAGCAGTTTCTTATACCTAGTTTTGCCAGCTAAGAAACTTCTACCACCCATATGCCTAAGAGCTTTTTCTTGAAATGCAACTGCCCACTCTCTGCTTCTTTATCCATGCTACCATTCAAAAAAAAAAATACTTATTAGATTACTTCCAACTTAGGTGCAGTCAATTGCCACTTTTCAGGGATTAAACCCAGAAAGATATCTAAAACTGCTCAAATGTGAAGGATAGAAGGCCCTCACACAACGATGTAACCCTATCTTCTTGTATCCTTGCCCAAACGCCTACTACAACTACTAGTTCAGTCCCAAGTCACTAAGAACCTTCCTTCATTTCCATGTTTTAAGGAATTGAAACTTATCAATAGCCTTATACCATCATACATATAATCTTTTCAAGGGTAGAGACTTACAAAATTCTCTCTTCTTTCATGTTGCTTGGTAACACCCTTATTTACCAGAAGAAACCTCCTATTATCTCCTACGTCTGTATTAAAATGGGTATGATGAATTATCCAAAGACACTCACAAGGAGAAAACAGCAGACAGAACCCATTGCCCTGACTGGCATTAAGCAGCATCTATGCTTTGCCTTGTCTTTGAGTTTTATGCTTTCCTCATTTAAGTGAGCTCAGTCAATCATTATGTCAAACTAAAGCTGCATTACCTGAACTTCACATTGATGGGTCTTATCCCATGCACTCTATCTCCTGAATCACTGGTCAAACAACTGCTGACTTTCCAGGCATTGTGCGTGCCAAGAAAATGGACCTCACTGGGAATCACATAGTTACTGTACTACCAAGGTCACTATTGCCAGTGTCTTTGGACAGTGCTGGCACTATCTCATTTAGTCTCACCTACACATGCATCCAGTGCTCTCTTCTCCAGTCTAAATCATAACCTGCCTATTATTTTTTGATCCTGGGTCTCATTGAATCCTTTCCAAGTAAGCTGGTGTCTGTGTGTAAAGCATAACCTGGAAAACCGATGGCATCTGATGATGGACACATTCTTCCCAAGGTACAGCTTTCACTGTAGAGTCCATCAATGTATCCTGGTCTTGTGAAAACACTGCCCACCAAAAATGCAAGGAGTTACTTTACCAATATTCCTATTCTGGAAGAATTCCATGGTTTCAGACCTAGAGCACCTTCATGGCTATGCAACCCTCCATGCTACATCAGATGTGTATATGTGTGTTTTAAATTTGGACATTTTTCCAGTAAGCAGTGAAATAAAATGTATAAAATAATAAATCTTTTTGTTGACCAGGTTAGTCTCACTAGGGGTGTAGCCTATTTTCAGGGGAAAACAGAGGTGATATTTATACGAGTAGGGGAAATTTGGCCAGGTCTTCAGGGAACTTCCCCTACTCTTTTCAATAGGTGCGGTGAGATCTTTTACTCCCACCTGTGCTACCACCAACTCAAAGAGTTTAAGATCCCATTCAAAAGGTGATATACTCAGGAGTGCAGCACAACCTTATGCTGCACAGCAGCAAAGTATTTGTCTGGTATGAGAACAGAACCCACAGACTTCTGCACCAAAATTGAGTGTGCTACCTTTTGTGCTACCAACACTGTTAATAACAGTGATGACAAAAGTACCTATCTCAGAAGATTTCAGCCATAAAGGTCACTCAAACTGCTGTTATTATAATCCATCAATATCCGTACCCAGCAATCACGACCATTTTATTGACTTGACAATTTTTATCACTTCTGATTGTAATAAAAATGACTACAATGTATTCCTCTTTGTTTTACACAAATGCACTCTAGTTCTGCAAAGATAGAACTAATGCCTTTTTAACTTTATCATCTCAACAGGGTCAGTCATTTTTTATCCACAGACATTCGTCAAACCCAGCAGTTGTAGCTATGTTGTTGACTGCATTCTTCTCAGATGTCATTCCCCTAAATCCAGCATCTGTAGCTACATTGTCGACTGCATCCATAGCCGGCCTTAGGCATAGGCCAACTAGTCGGCTGCCTAGGGTTCCTCACTAGCAGAGGCAGTTTTCCAGTAAACTAGATGGCGTAAATAGACCAGGATGGTGGCACCAGGTGGTGTGGGAGGGGTGTTGTGGAGCCCTTTTGCCTAGGGCACCACTTGACCTAAGGCCAACCCTGACTGCATCCTTCTCAGATGTCAATGAAAAAAAAAAAAAAAAACAAAATAACAATAATAATGACAAAGTCGCATAATTTCAGACTTGTTTCACACAAACACACAGGAGCATAAGAATTTCTTCTTAATTCTCACACACACAGACACACACACACACACACACACACACACACACACACACACACACACCTTCTGCAAAGCAGATTAAACACTGTTTACAAATGACCAGCTGATAAGAGCATAAGGTACTTTTATCCACAAGGTTTCCCGCACACTCACCAGCAGTTGATGATTATTTACGCCCCTTATTGTTATGAAGAAATAAGGTATTTGTACTTGTATTGGTAGATTTGGATGCACTACATGAAACTGTATAGAGATCACTAGCATGTGACCATAAAATCCAGCCATGTATAGCACATTTTAAATAGAAGAGTATTTATGAGAGCATAACAAATATTAATCACCTGATAATATATACTAAGTCAGTATGCACAGTCTCTACAGAAGTAATAGTTATCTGAATTATTCCACATTAAAGAGAACTATTACTAAAGCAGAGATTGCTGGTGGTAAACAACTTTGCATTTCAGTGCTTCATCTACAAATAAATATCAGTGTGCAGGTAGTATTGCTATAACAGTTCCTGAACTAAATCAGCTGTGTAATAGCAATTGTCTGGTAACCAGCAACAATAGCAGCATCATAGTTAGGCATGTATTCATGGAGACTGTTTAGGAGCCTATCACAAAGTCCCATTTGCTGTAAAGCACTGTTTGGTTAAATGACTTTCTCAATGTTACACAGAAGTTAGTGAAGGTGGAAAGATTCAAACCCTGCACCATTGCCACAGGAAACATCTCATTAACAAGTCAGAGCTTTAGTACTCTGCGCTGCCAGAGTAGTTTTTAACTAAGTTCAAAAATCCTTTGCAATCCGATCTTGTAGAGAAAAATGTATCACAAGAACATGCTAACTGTTCTGATCACCATGCCATATAATACAGACTAGATGATCTGACAGATGTCAACCTCTTTGCAGTTACTGGAGGCTGAAAAGAAGCTCTTGCACAAGTATGTTACTAAAATTCACCATGTTTAAACTGTACTGCACAATACAGGTATATTAATGAATTAATTCATTCTTTAGTGCAATGAATAATGCAAAACAATTACAGAAAATATATGTTCCAACAGCTCACAGATCATGCATAAAATCAGAAATATTCCTATGAACAGTACACTATCATACTATTTTTTTTTGGGGGGGGGCCTTACATGCTTGCAGGGCACCTACATTTCATTTCTGACCTCCTTATATCTTCTCTATCATCAGGAATAGCTCTCCCATTTGACTTCACTAAGTACAGATCCTACTTATTCGAATGACTAATAATGCTGTATTATTTCAGCATATCACTCCAAAGCCAAACATAACTGGACAATTGACAAATGGCATACTATGCAAAGTAAAGAATCAGGCCCCTGACAGTCATACCAGTACCCCATTACTTGTCTGTTCCTCCACAGTTACCATAAATAATTTTCAAACCTGTCAGTGTACATATTGTTTTTGTCTTTAGTTTTGCAGCTATCAAAAAGATTTGGATTTCATTTAAAACTTTTATTTCAAATTTTCAGAGAAACATGGCCAAATAAAACAAATACTTATCAATATCTCTTTAGCAATCAGGTGACGGTAGCAGATGTACACCTAATTCCAGGCTACCTCATACTTACTCATGCTACAGCCCAAGACATACAGGAAATACAAAATATTTAAAACCTCGCCTGATCATTGTCGACAGGCAGCAACAGTAACAAACGGACTAGACTCGAGTCATGAATGCTCTTGGAACAACCCCACATAATGGCATTGGCAGAAATGTGGCTAAAGGTCATTTTGTATCCATTTAGTTATGTCTATATCTTTGTTGATAAGGTCTATGATGATCATCTCCATGGCCTTGCAGATAAGACTGGTTAGGCTCATGGGTCTATAGTTCCCAGGATCGGTTGATGGACCCCCTTTATGCAAGGGAATTACTGTTTCTGATTTCCACTCTGCTGGGACAAAGACAATACTTAGACTGTGGTTGAAGAGAGTGCCAAGTGGTTCCGCTAGTTCTTGTTTTAGACCATTTAGTAGGCAGCCTGGAATGTTATCCGGTCACACAGAGGTTGTATTTTTGGCCATGGAGAGTGTGATTATGACCTGCTCTTTGGAGATACTAGGCACACAAATTGATAATTGTTAATTCATTAGTATAGTCACAAGCTGAAAGGTCCACATTTTGAAAATTCACATCACTATTAATAAAGTCCAAAACGTCACTTCTTGTAATGGTTTCTTCCCTTCCTTCCTCTGCCGTGGTCACTCATTTGAAAGGAACCACGAGAGTTCTCCATTTCTTTCGCTTCACTAACATTCACGCCATCATCTGACTGTGTATTTTCAAATGATAAACTTTATTTACTAGAACTCATCTCTCCTGAAAAGACCAAACTCACATCTTACCATGCTGCTGTTTCTGACCTTCAACCTCCTGGTTTACACTGCCACAAATAGATAAGGCTGTCCTCAGAATCTTTAAGGTCTCTAGATATTTTTTTTTCTTTTTTTACTGAATAACTTCCTGTTCAACCTTTTCCAATTTTGATTTTATATTAGACATCCTTTCACCATATAGTAACTCCAAACAAGCATAGACTAAGAACAACACACTGAAAGCATGAACCAACACCAAATCCACCAAGTCTTTTATTTTAGCGCTTTCGTCCGCAATGTAAACCAGGACTTCATCAGAATGATAAACTCACTCATTCATACCCCTTATATAACAGACATAATTACAACAAATTGAATCTCATTCAAAACCCCTCCCCTGTAATCAACAACATCATGACAACCAGTACAAATCTAAAACACCTTCTCAGAAAACTGCACTGAGAACTTACATAAAAAATGCTGTAATAAAATCTTTAACATCTATGTATATGAGCAGAAAATAGAAACACCACAAACAATCATAAAATATCAATGCAATGCAGAAATATAGAGCATGGAATAACACTATTCTAGTATAAAAAATAAGCTCATGGGCCACGGTGGTGCAGCGGTTATTGTCACCTCACAGCAAGAGGTTCTCCCATTCAATTCTCGGCTGCAGCACCTTCTATGTGGAGTCTGCATGTCCTCCCCATGGTCCACTGATGTTTAACGACATGCAGGTAGGTGCGTGCATGAATGGGTGTGCCTTCGTTGAAGGTTGGGAGTCGGGCTGGCAACTCAGCACAGTAAAAATCCACTACCAATCATTAGTGGACCGGAGTTCCTCTGTGGAGACTCCTAACCAGGAAAATCCGAAAGACTTGTTTTTTTTTTTATTTTAAAAAATAAGCTGCTTTTTACTTCAGAAAACTACTCAAAGACAGGGCTTCATTTAGACCTGGGGCAGTAGTAGCATTCAGCTACAGCTGCCATTTAAGCTCAATAAATTCCAAAAACTCATCACAGGGTCCCCCTCTTTCTCCCAAATCCACTTGGACTATTACTGCAAAGCTACATTCATGCTGTGGGTTGTTGCTTAGATGTTTAAACAATGCATTTCTTCCATCCCCCTTACCAATGTTGTAGATATGCTGATAAATCATTTGTCTTAAATTTAATTTAGTTTTCCCAACATAGAATGCGACACATCCTTGACACAACGCCAGATATACCACACCTTTGCTGTTACACAAAAACCTTTTCAATAGGTCTTGTTTTACCAAAACCATGCACGATAAAAATCTCTTCTTCAAAAATGAAAAAGCACTGTTTATAATGGCCACACTTTCTCATGCATCCTTCATTCCTTAAAGAAACTCCACTTTCAAATAAGTTTTTAAGACATAAATCCTTTTTATAAACAATCTTTGGTCTCTCCCTCACAATCGTCTTATAATCATCCTCTAAACAAAAAATTCTACATTTTCTTTTAACTATAGCTGCCAACTCATGAAATTCACTACTGTAAGTTAAGGCCAAGGCCCTTTCAGAGTTCACTACATCATCTTCACTACTTTCATTTCCCGAAAGAGCATTCAGACTTCCACCATCTACGAGGGGTGCAAAATATCCTGTGGCCCTTTTTATACAGACCTCATTAAATATTTCCAACACAAATTCTTCCGGGTAACCCCTCACCATAAACATTGTTTTAAGGACCTCACCTTCTTTTTTGAAGACAACATTATCTGACACCATTCTGGCCAAGTGCAAATACTGGCCTTTCACTAAGGACCCCTTTTGATGTTGGGGATTCATGCTACATATTGCAATAAGGTGTTTGAATAGGTAGGCTTCCTGAATATATTAGATTCAAACACTTCTTTATCAACATTTTTACTAATGGTCACATCCAAAAAATGTCACCATATCATCCTTTCACCATACAGAAGCCCCAATTGTTCTAATAACCGCTGATTTTGTAGCTGGATGATCTCACCTTTAATTTTTCTCACGTGACCTTAAATTCTTTTTAAGGAGAATATGGATCAACCCAATCGTACACTGCAAGGATACCTGCTTCCATTCCTCCAAAGGTCTGATTCTTCTTCTCAAAATTCTGTATCAGGAAGATGATCCACTCATAATCCTCTGGGAGTAAATATTATGGCTTACATAATTTCCAGTAATTTGGTATCATAAAATAATAATACCTCCTTAACCCTTCATTCTCTCCAATTGCTCAAACTTTCTCAAAGCATTATTGCAATTAGTAGCCAACCACAGATCACTTAAAGCAAGTTTCTATTCTCTTTTATGTAAAATATCCACAAAACCAAATTTATCCTGGATTTGGGTTTGTGATGTACCCGGAGCAGAAGAATCAGTATCATCCAACATAGTAAACATGATACAAACTGCCAAAACTACTTAAAACAAAAAGATATATTCAGACTGCTCAGCACCGACTCTTTTATTTCACCATTCAGTCTGGTTCTGTGGCCATTTGCCTTCACAGGATTTAAAACACAATGAAGTGCATTTATTTTTATACTTGTACAAACCCATTAACTTCATTTAACAATCAATTAATTAATTATACATGCAATTTTAAATACCGATAAGTAAATGTTTGTTTTAGATAGACTTTTGATAAATTATATTTAACTAAATGACTTATAGTAAAATTATTGTGATATATTGTATGCTGAAGTATATTTATTTAAACTGTATGTATAATTAATTAATTGATTGTTAAATGAAATAAATAGGTTTATACCAGTATAAAAGCACAGTGTTTTAAATCCTGTAAAGACGAATGGCCAAGGTACCCGATTGAATGGTGATGTAAAAGAGTTGGTGCTGAGCAGTCTGAATATATTGTTGTTACCTCTAGGCTAGTGGCCTGATTTCAGGGGAGACCCAAGGTGGTATTTGTACTACTAGGAGAAATTTGGACAGGGCATTGTGGAGCTTCCACTAGTGTTTCCCTCTAGTCTTTTCGATAGGTCCCATATAATCTTTTACATCTACATCTTTTACATCCACCTGAGCTCCCACAAACTCAAGCAGATGTCACCTGGGTTTAACAACTTATCTGAAGTACAACCCCCCCCCCCTTATGCTGTACTGCAGTATCAACAATCCAGCTACCTAATGTGGGATTAGAACCCAGAGTTTTCTGCACCAAATGCGAGTGTACTACCTGTTGTGTCACTGACACTTAACTCCCAATAACCCTATGACAGATTTTTACTCCTCTTCTTCTTTGGAGAAATATTGGAAAAGCAAGTGAGAAAACTGCTAAAAACATTAGACAAAATAGCCAGTGCTAAATACAATAAATGACACCAAAATAATAAACAGTCTATGCCTGTCTTGAATCTGTCTGTTACCACCAGTATTGTCCCTTTAAACATGCTATAAATATCCTATTGCCCACACTACATCAAGTAATTGATGGTATAGATTGCAGGCCTGTTGATAACCTTTGTTCTGTTGCAAAATGCTTGATTTTTAAAACACATTAACACCTGAGGATTGCTAAGACACTCATAATATAGATTCAGAAATTCCTTTAACACATCAATCATACTACTCTTTAACAGAAAACATTTATAATAATATGAATGACGCTGTACTTACTGCTGTAGTCTTTATTGACATAAGCAGACTATTCAAGTGGTCACTACAACATTCAGCGACATAAACTGGAGAATTTAATCTTTATTCCAGGAAAAATTAAATGGTAACTATTTTACTTAAAAAAATAGAACATTCCAAGTCTCAATTAGTGCATTTTTGTCTGACATAAGCACCTCCCATCGTAGGGTTCGCTAGTGCTTTCTGAGGGGCTGTTATTAGTCACAGTTTTTATCAATGAAATAACACTAGAATTGCCTTCTTTAAACCTAACTCTATACTAGAGTAATATTATTTTGCTCAGTTCTGACAAGATTGAAGCCAAGATACAATAAAAATTGCAGGAAGAATTTATAAGCCCGTTAGCACGACCTACATAACTCAACTAGCTATCAATACCAGTAGATCGGAGGAAATGCATTTGCCACCCCTCACATCACCTTCTTGACCGCTTTCCTTTTTGATTCTATGATCCATACAATAAACCTGGTCATAATGCCACCCAGCAAAAATAATTAGGCTTGACATTTGACCCCACCCTTCCTTTTATAATACATATGCAGAAAAATAGTACAACAAACTATGATGCGACTTAATGTTATAGGACATCATATAGAAGCTTCAGAGATCAGAGCAGCCTAAGGAAAAAAAGAAAACTTAGTTCCCAGACTAGAATATTTCCTACTAATAGGCTGTCTTACATGTAAGAGTCCACCCCTAACCCAACCGGTGGTTTACATCAGTGCCACCAATGTACTTCAGTTTGCCAGCCAGAGTCAGGGGTACAGTGGGTCTAGCTGCCTTCCTCCATCTGGGATGGCTGAGCCAATGCCATCCACTCATCACCAACCCCCTACCAACCCCATCCTTTCATGAACTCAGATCTACAAATCAAATTCAGGTCATCAGGGCTGAAACAGAACCAATATTTTGCTACTTAACAGAATGATTAACTGTAGTGTTTAGCAAATATATTATGCTATTTTTCCTCTTTAGAAAGCTTTCCTACCTTTATCTTAAAGAGTCCAGCTACTTGAACGGTCAGGGATTCAGCTCATTTCATTATGGACACCCCCTTTTGCTGTACCTGTCAAATAAACCCTTGCAGACCACCAGAGCTAATACTAGCATGTTGCTGCATTGCCTCTTGTCTGGCACATAGTCTTCCCCAACAAAACAGAAACTGAACCCAAATGGTCCTTTTTGTTTCCTGTAGGTGACATTAGAATATTTTCTTTGAAATGTATGGCAGCAGAGCCTTGTTGATTTACTTAACTGTTGAAAACACTGGGACACAAAGATGACTAGTGCCTTTTATTGGACTAACATGGGCTTTACTGTACAGTTACTTGAGCTTTTGGACTAAAAATAGCTGTTCACCAAGAGTTGCTGATGAAGAGTCTAAAACCCTGAGAAGCTGTGTTGTAAACCTGCATTAATCAGCAAAAGGTGCATCACTTCTGTGTTTCATTGTTTTTATTTACTGGTCAGCAATGGATTTCCAGTTTTATTTTATTTTTCTGCATACCCACATGGGTACATACATAGACACAGGCAAAAAAAGAGTGATAGTTTAAGTTAGCCTAAATTGCAACTATGGTGCTGCAACCACCTTTGTTCTTCTATATTTTGTTTTCTAGCCATTCCATTCCCTTTGAAGAGATTAATTTCCTCTGCTCTGCAATAGCCAGCATACAGTTCATTTTGTTTGGCTGTCAGGGAAATTATACTTTCTCATGTCCAGACAGAATCTTTGCCCTTCAATTTGCAGCTCATGAGCCATGTTTCCCTCCATGTTCTTCTTATGCAAATCCTTTGTTTTCCACATTTTGGGACTAGACAGTTGAGAGCTATATTTTGTTTTGCACTTCCTTTTAATGGCTTTCTGAAACTAACTCTCGAACTTTCTTCCTGCAGCCCGCCACACATATGGCTTGTACTGCATCTGTTATACCAGATTAGTGACCTTCCTCTATACACACTCTAGCATTGTTGATTATTTTTCTCTGTATGACCTTTGGCAATGGCAAATATTTCTCCTTTTCTCTGAAGTCCGTAACATTGTCTGTCCCTGCTGCCTTTTCTAGGTGGCTCATTCTTGCACTTATAATTAGTCCGATAATATTTCTGTTATGTGACTTAAGCTCATCTCCAATGACTTGTATACATCTCAGGTTTATTGTTTCTTGGGTACAGCACCTCGTATATCTTACTAATGAGCCTATTTGTTTTAATCAGATATAGGTTTAATGTTTGTAATGACTTGTTTTTTTGAGGTTCTCATAGAGTAAACTGAGGAAGGTGACTTGAGGAAGGTGACTTGATAACATGAATAAATAGTCTTTGCCATCTGAAATAAATAAATCTATTCCTATCTTCTTCTGAAGTTCTCAGCATTCCAAATATGCCACCAACAGCTCCTTTGTTAGTATATTTGTTTTTGATTTGGATTTTAGTAAAAGACTGACAAGATGAACAGTAAAAGCTTAGGCAACAAGATGCACACAGGTGAAATGGAGCATAGTGAGAGAGTATTACAGAGGTGAACAGTGTCAGGATATTTCACACACACATTTTAAGCTTCATAAGAGATTACGTTTTCAGCATTTGTGCTTCACAGTCAGTAGTAGCCATCACAAATATAGCATGAACATGCCCATGAAATGTTTTACAGCTGAAATCTATACCAGTGTTACCACTTAAATGTGAAAATGTAGACATCAATCTTTATATCCTTTTTGATGTTCAAGCAGTACATGAAATCTCTTGTTCAACTTTTGAATTTGTAGACTTTCGTGACTGAGCATGACCATCTGTGAGCTAATTACAGCATGAATAATATTCCTTGCCATTTTCTTGAGGACTTTTGAACTTCTGAGAGCTGTCCCACAAACTGTTGGTATGATAGTCAGACATCTCTGAGTGAATGGATAGTCTTATGATCACTTGTAGCTCTGTGTCATTCCTGTTTCCTTGAACTTGGTGCTTATTATTTTTTTAGGCAGATGAATCAGCATGACATGGTCCACATACACACGAATATCTTGCTCATAGGTATTTTCCCTGGAATTATTCAAAATATCATTAACAGTGCCAGCTGCTAGTGAGTGCTTATCTTGAGTGGGTAGAGGATATTTAGCAGGACATTGTCTATGCTTTGGTTAACAATGAATTAAGTTATGTATTACTTTTCTATTTCTGTTTGACTAGCAGGTTTTAGCTGGCATGAACCCACTTTTAATTGAATCCTGGAGAGAGAGAATGGCTTCAACAGTAGTAACAAATTAATACAAGAAATATAGTTGGTACAAGGCATACAAGACAAAATCAACATTAAGATGATTACTTAAAATGAAGTCTATTGAGAATTTGACAGTAATAACTGGCAGAGAAGAAGGAGAGCTGTGTAAACTAGGACGCAGAGGTATGGATTATAGTGAAAGATTGACAAGTTGAATAGTAAAAGCTTAGGCAACAAGATGCAGACAGATGAAAAGGAGCATTTTGAGAAGGAGGTACAGAAGTGGAGAGAGAGAGAATCAGTTTATTTCGCAATCACATTGTAAGTTTTATAAGATATTGTTTTTAGCATTTGTGGTTTGTGGTCAGTATCATCCATCACAGGTATTGCATGAATAGGCTCATGAAAGCTTTTACAACTGAAAGTTATACCTATTGTACCATTAAATATGAACATGTCTCTTTTCTAAAACTACATGTGTCATGCTCCATCCATAAGATAGAGACATGCTGAAAAGCAGCTCTGCTTCTAACCTACTTTTTGATGCATATTTTGACATTTTCACTGTTTTGTGGATTATACAATTTTAATAATACCATTTCCTTGACCAGAGCTGGTTTTGATGATGATCCAGTCCATGTTACACTCTTGACTCTGTTGTCATACATTTCCATTCTGCGTTTGACTTTCCAAGCAAATCTCCTACAAAGTAGGCATTGACTTGTAAAAGGAGGTGTTTCTAAGAATGGTGCTTTTAAAACTTTATCTAAATTTGGAAATTCATTTTGAGGTCCATAAGCACAAGATCTTATGAAGATGGTATTTTATACTTCTTAAAAGATAACATAGCAGAAAAATATGAATTAGACAAGTAAGTACCTACTAAAACTTATAATACATATTTAAGAAATTCAGTGATATCATTGGCATAATCACAGTAACAATAGGGTATAGTTTGTTAATACACAATTCAGTAGTTGTTGAAGATGCAACTAGCCACAATTCAGCAACAGAGTTCAAAAATTCAGCCTGGCATTTCAGGCCTTGTACTTTCCTTTGCAAAATATTTTTGTCCGTGAACCTGGAATGAAAGATATACACACAAGCATGCCTACAAATATTTCATGTATGGGCAATAATGCTCCACTAGCATGTCAATATGCCAAAAAAGTTATTCCCAAACAGTTATTCCCAATTTCCCATAATAATTGTTCTTAAAAATATCTAAATTAGCACTTGGTTTAATATAATTTGGTAGTATATTCACTGTACAAGCTTTTCTGTCAGAGAACTAATTAGTGCACCTCTCATTTCTATATAATCTTCTATACAGGTTGTCTGATGATTCTCTGCTACTTTTTGATAATCCCAAACATTTGTAGAGGTAGTTGTCTCTGTATGCCCTATATACCTAAATAAAGCCTCCTCTTAAATGTCTATTTGAGACACCATACAAGTTCAGATATTTTACTTTTTCATAATAATATAAAATTTGATGTACATGGATGCTCTTGGTATATTTTTGCTGTACTCATTCCAATTTACTTATGTTTCTTTTCATAAAATGTTTCCTTATTGTTGTTCTGTACACAAGTGTGGGTCTAATGTAACTAACAAGCCATGATAGATGAAACATTAATTTAATAAACCTGTTCTGAAGAAGTATTTAAGGAAAGAAAGAGCTAAAGTATTAAACCTGTGTTTCATCTTCCATTCTTCAGTGTTTTTTTATGTTGTTTATCCATTGTATGGCATTTTCTTACTTCTATGTTTGTAACAATAAATTATGTCATCATTTCTGATTTCCTAGGCTTTACGCAACCTATAGTTCTATAGATATCATTAACAAATTGGTTAATATAATTAGAAAAACTGAAAATTTACTCTACCCATATACCCAAGTCTACAGTTTTAATTACTGTGTGCTGTATTATTCACCTTGCAATTCATGTCTCCCAAATCTCATATGCTTTGTTTTTGATGTAGTTATTAGCATTTAATTCTTCTGCTCATAATGGTTAATTTAGGTAATTTGTTTTGCAGGCATGCCCTGTTTGTAACACATGCAGTCAGTTTATTTACTTTATTTACTTAGATCTGAAAGATACAGCCTAAACAAGTATGGGCCAAGGACAGAACCCTGTAACACAGAATGACTTAGAATTTCACCTATCCTATATATATGATATGCAGATATCCATGTTATCAAGAGAAAATCAATATGCAATTGTTCTAATTTATTGATCAGTGTTTTGTGTATGACCCTATTAAATTCTGAAGTTACGTCTATATGAATTACATCACAGCACAATTTTTTCAGTCATAGCTGTTATTATATTGTTATAGAACATCATGTTACAGGTGGTTATAGATTGATTTTCAACATATACATACTGATATTTGGTTTCAAGTTCCAACCATTCCAGTCCTGATAATTATCCAAAATAACCTTTTTCATTATTTTTCTACAACATGAAATTAAACTTATGGGTATCTGTGATTTTGAGTTTGTCCTCCTCCCAATCTTGAGAAATCTGCCAATATTTAATTGAACTAGTAAATAACAGATATAGTGGCACTGTAAGTTCATGCCAAAGTGTTCTCAGGTCATTCTTACTAATTCTTTCTCCTCTCTGTGCTTTGATTAGGTCGAGTTAGCATAGTTCTTTTTCAATTTAATCTAATTTGATTTCAGTATCTAAGGTAACCTGGACGTTACTGGGACAATTTATTATTGGGTTTGTGGAGAGTAACTGCTTTGCATAAGATTGTGTATGTCTTTCCATAAGATTCTGTTGTGTCTGAGAATAAATTTTAGAATCTACACATATTTTATCAATTTGTATGTCCTTATTCCTATCACATCTTATGTATCTATAAAATGTATTATGCTGAGTACATTTATATTTCTTCAAATTTTTCTCCATCTTGCCTTACACTATGTTTAATTTGTCTGTCTAGCTTGTTTATTTCAGTTTTCAATGTTATAGTTTGACTTCTGTTCTCTTTCTTACATTTTGGTCTCTCACCTTAATCAAATATCTTGTTCTTATGAAATTATATCCTCCTGATGTTGTAGATTATAGGTTCATAGGTAAGTACTAGGCTAGCTGCCCTTGTGGGCCATTTTAAGCCTACCCAATTTCCCTTTTTTGCCTCTAATTAACCTATCTTGTTTGGTTAAATATTGGTCTTACCCATCCCATGGATGATAATTATATACATTTCCCCTAATGAGAATAACTGGGATCATACCATTGACAATTTGAAGGGACTAATACATGGGATAAAGCATTTAGGAGCTACCTTTGTCCATTCATTTTACAGGGGCAATCCTGGTTTCTATTTCCCATTCATAGATCCAAGTTGCACTTGACTATGGATTGGAATAAACTTTGTTTTATGTAAAAGGGGAGTCTGTTCATTCACAGAGGTATCCCCTGTGAGATATACCTGTCCCTCCAAACCTCCTGAGCATTTTTGATGTAATTTGACTTGCTGATGTGCACTGAATACATTAGTACTAGATCGGAGGATGCCTTATATGTCAGACATTGGTCAGTTCTTAGCAGGCTAAAGCCTGATGTTAACTATATATATATATATATATATATATATATATATATATATATGGGATCCATACAGATCCCCAATGGAACTTTCTGCTGAAGCAGAAATCACCAAACATACATAACCAAAAGTGCTGTTCACCAAAGCAGCACTTTCGGTCATGTATGCTGGTTGTGCCAGTCGCACTACAGTGCGGTTAAGGGAGAATTCCCTTTTCCCCACTGTAGTGCAACCTTGGAGTGAGAATATAAAAGTAGGGGGGGCTTTCCCCCCTGCATAAAAGAAGATTTATTATTTTTTTTTTCGAATGGACTTTAACGAAAGCGCTTTTTCGGTGAAAGCGCTTTTGTTAAAGTGCATTCGGTTATTGTGGATTTGGACTATTGAAGTTTCGTTCAATAGTCCTAGATCCATAGATATATATATATATATATATATATATATATCTGCATTCAAACAATTTCTCATTCAAAACTTTCCACGTTCCTTCTGCAGTTTTTTCTACTGCATCACACCACTTAGTTTTACATAGTGATTGTTTTACATCCATATAATCTGTTATCAATCTTCTGTGCATCACTTTAGATTTCAGTTTGGCAGAGTTATCTAGCAACAATTTGATGTTTATAACCCCATGATCACTGTACAATTGTGGTAAAACTTGACATGAAATAGTCATTTCCTTAGGAACACACGTAATGTCTAGTATGTTGCATTCCCTGGTACGCTGTTTGAGTCAGAAGCAATTGTTGTTCCTGAACATAAATTGTAAATAATTTCCTTCCTAATATTGTTGAATCAATATTACTCCAGGCTGTTTCTGATAAATTTATGTCCCCAACCACTATTACTCTTCCCTCCTGTATTTCATGCAAGAAATGTAAATTCCTCTAGGTCATCAGCACTTGACTTTGGTGGTCTATATACCCCAGTAATAGTTATATGTTCCAGGGTTGTCTTATTGTCACAGTTACAATATTTGCAGTATTGGTGTTATTATTGAAAATGTAATACTTATAGGCTTCCTAACAATTTCTAATCCCTCAAAATGAATGGACCCCAAAACAGCCAAATTCTCTAGTATAAACGACTCCGTTTATTGAAAGTACATACGCGCTTTCAGTCTGTGCTGCTGCTTCAGATGTTAATACAGCTAGTCCCAAATCACTCCTTTATATATCACAACTAATTACCTATTAATCAGTCACATGACTAAATAAAAAGTTTAATATTTAAACAGGCAGCTACACTCCAAACAGATAAATACATGTCAAAGCTTAATAATAAAACCAAAGAGAACTTATATAAAAAAACTGTGTATACTGTATACATATATTTACAATAAATTATAATTGAATAAAAACACAATAATGCAAGGTTACCTAGTTACAGGTCTAGATTTCAATTTTGGTTTGATAGGTATACTGTCGTTCAGCCCATGTCCATGGTCACCCCTTAATCTAATTATCCATTTGGCTTCTAATTGCTCTGTGGCATTCCTAACATCTCCCCTTTTTATGTTCTCATATACTCAACCTATAGCCATAAACCTGAACTTATGCTGAGAGTTTGTAGCCTGTACATGTTTTGCCAAAGCACTGACACTATTAAATTTGCTAATGTAATAGACATGTTCCTTAATTCTCTCTCTAAATGTTTTACCTACATAAAATTTAGAACATAGAGTGCTCCCTACCTTGGTCAGGATGTTTAAACTGTGCTATACTGTCTATATACTTACACACTGAGCATTTACCACAGGGTAGAGTGACCTTAACCTTATAGTCCCTCCTTCCAAAACTAGGATAACAGAGTTGCCTTTATAGGGGCTTCATATTTTTAAAAAGAAATCTAGGTTGTTTATCCACTAATTCACTTATTTCCTTATCTGTGGTTAAAATATTCCAATGTTTCCTAATCTGTTGCATATAAGAAAAAAAAAAAAACATTAGTGCAATAGAACAGGGGAACTCTCAACTTTCTAACTCTCAAAATATTCTTTTCTTTTGTACTAACAATTTTATCTGAAAAATACGGTTTAGGTCCGTTTGTTCTTAAATGTGCAACCTCATTACCATTCTTCACAATTTCATTCATCTCATAACCTCTCTCCCGTAAAGCATTTTTTATGGCATTGACTTCATTGTTAAATCCTGATCTCTGAGATTAAGCCTAGAAGCTCTAAACACCTAGTTCTTCAGTACATTTTTAAAAATATAAGTGGGGGGGGGGTGCATGCTATCCCTAGATAGTAAATGGTTCCAATAGCAGGGTTTCTTGTATAATTATTGTGGACATTACTCCCTTGTCTACATTAATATTAACATCCAGAAAATTGATACTATCTCAATAAAATGTTGAAGTGAAACGTAAATATGAGGTAATCGTGTTGATATACTCCTCAAATGCACAAAATTGTGCAAAGGTCCCATTCCATAACAGGAATAAATCATCCATGAACCTCCTATAAAACAATGCATGTTCATGAAAGGGACTTTTAGAACATACTCTTGTTCCCATATAGCCATAATGGTATTGGCATAGCTATTGGCACATGAAGTGCCCATAGCTATGCCATTTTCCTGCCAGTAAAAAGTTTCTCCAAACACAATAGCATTGTTTTCTAACTTACATCCCAGCAAGGTATACAACAACCCAATCTTATCAAAATTAGAATAAAGTCTCAAAAACTGTTCAATGCTTTTAATTTCTGTGTTATTCGGTATCATCGTAAATAGTGATGTAACATCTACATTTACTTCAACATTTTCTTCAGACAGCATCAATTTCTCGATGTTAATATTAATGCAGATGAAAAGGGAGTAATGTCCACAATAATTATACAAGAAACCTTGCCATTGTAACCATTTACTATCTAGGGATAGCTCGCACCCCCCCCCTTATATTTTTAAAAATGTACTGAACAAGCAGGTGTTTAGGGGTTCTAGGCTTAATCTCTGAGATCAGGATTTTAACAATGAAGTCATTGCCATAATAAATGCTTTACAGGGGAGAGGTGATGAGATGAATGGAATTATGAAGAATGCTAATGAGGTTAAACATTTAAGAACAAACAAAGCTAAACCGTATTTTTGAGATAAAATTGTTAATACACAAGAAAAGAATATTTTGAGAGTTAGAAAGTTGCGAGTTCCCCTGTTCTATTCTACTAATGTTTTTTTTCTTATATGCAACTGATTAGGAAACATTGGAATATTTTAACAACAGATAATGAAAAAAGTGAATTACTGGATTTCCAACCTAGATTTCATTTTAAAAATATGAAGTCCCTGAAAAGGCAACTCTGTTATCCTAGCTTTGGAAGGATGCACTATAAGGTTAAGGTCACTCTACCCTGTGGTAAATGCTCAGTGTGTAAGTATATAGACAGTACAGCACAGTTTAAACATCCTGACCAAGGTAGGGTGCATGAATTTAATGTTTATGCCACACGTAGTTCTGAACATATAGTGTATTTGGCTTATTGCACTTTGTGTTCTAAATTTTATGTAGGTAAAACTGATAGAACATTTAGAGAGAGAATTAAGGAACATGTCTATTACATTAGCAAATGTAATAGTGTCAGTGCTTTGGCAAAAGATGTACAGGCTACAAACTCTGAGCATAAGTTCAAGTTTATGGCTATAGGTTGAGTATATGAGAACATAAAAAGGGGTGATGTTAGGAATGCCACCGAGCAATTAGAAGCTAAATGGATAATTAGATTAAGGGGTGACCATGGACATGGGCTGAACGACAGTATACCTATCAAACCAAAATTGAAATCTAGACCTGTAGCTAGGTAACCTTGCATTATTGTGTTCTTATTCAATTATAATTTATTGTAAATGTATGTATACACAGTTTTTTATATAAGTTCTCTTTGGCTTTTCTATTATGCATTGACATGTATTTATCTGTTTGGAGTGTATCTGTCTAAGTATTAAGCTTGTTATTAAGTAGTGACTGATAGTTAATTAGTTGTGATATATAAAGGAGTGATTTGGGAGTAGCTGTATTAACAACTGAGGAAGCAGCACAGACTACAAAAGCGCTTATGTACTTTCAATAAATTGAGTTTTCTATACTAGAGAATTTGGCTGTTTTGAGGTCCATTCGTTTTGTTTGAATTTGCTGTTTATCTCTATTTTTTATTGGGAAAGGTTGGTGGTTGTCTTTTCTTCAATTTTTAATCCCTAGCATAACACCTCCAGTTAACTTTTTGTTAATAATGTCTGTTACTGTAAAAATATTTATACCCTGATAAAAATAGTTTCCAGTCATTGTTTTTTAACCTTGTTTCTCAAACAATAACAGCATCAGTGTTGTAAGAAAGTCACAAATTTTACAATAAAAAAAAACTTTATTATCAATGCTCCTAACACTAACAACCATGAGATATACATCAAATGTTGCTATCTGTGAAGTGGTAATTTTCAAACTGGGAAAATCCTGAATTGTGTTTGTCAAATATCGCAATATTTCAGCTGCAAAAATTCTCTTCGCTGGTCTTGAAAAGTATATACTATCCTGTCTAAACATGTGCCGAAAATTAGGCTTGGATTCTGTACACATTTCCCTTTTTAAAACAGCCATCTTTTCATGTAGGGATTTATCCAAAAAATTGTTTCTTTCACTGTGACCTGACTCTGCTTTCTGTATGTGATTTGTGAAAAAATACATCCTAGCAGCTATACAAGCTATGTCATCTAAGAGGGCTCTAATTTCCCTAGAAGTCAGAAAGCCCTTGCAGATGAGGTCATTTGTACCAACATGAATACAAATAGCTCCATACGTTTAGGCATTCTGAGGCATTTCTCACATCCTGTATTTTTTCTCCTGACAAACACTATTCAATGTTCGTTATCTTCTCTGCAAATGTTAAGTATCAGCTCCTTTAGTAACTTAATCTCCTATTACAATCACTTCTGACCAGATCTGAAGAATCTTCAACTTCCAATTCACTAATATCTGCTCTATCGATTGTTACAAAGGAATTACCTTCATCACTATTAGTCTTATTAATCCCACTGATTTCATTGTGTATTATATTTGCAAGCATACAGTTCTGATCCATCTGGCTTGGTACTTTCACAGCTTGAGTCATGTTGTCAACTTCAGCATTTCTCTTTTTTCTTACATTAATATTCTTCAGTACTTACAGGTTAAGTTTTGATTTCTTCTTTTTCACTTGAGACTTGCCTCTTTTGTTTACCATATCTTTTGGCAAAAGTATGCTTTTTTCTATATATTAAATGTATTTCTATATAATATATACAAAGCAGTGCCCTTTTTAGTGTGAATTCTATTTGCATTAGAGAAATTAGTCAGTTATTCTGCCTTATTTATTGCGACGTTCTTCCTTTCTTTTTTATTTTCTTTCAGATACTCTGAATCCTCAGACTGCTGAATACTTGTATCTTGATTTCCAAAGTTTTCACTGGTATCATTTTAATAGGGGTTGAGTCATCTTTACTGACAATAGACACTTCCTTTCCTAAATGTGTTCTATTTGTACTTACTCTTGTTGTTATCTTTCGGCTTTTCCCGGTTAGGGGTTGCCACAGCGGAACTCTGGTCCGCTAATGATTGGCAGTAGATTTTCACGAATGCCGAGGTGCCAGCTCGACATTCAACCTTCAACGAAGGCACGCTCATTTATGCATGTCTTTCGAACGCCCACCCAACCGCGGGGAGGACATGCAGACTCCACACAGAAGGCACTCCCCGCACTCCAGCCGAGAATTGAACGGGAGAACCTCTTGCTGTGAGGCAATAACGCTACCGCTGCACCACTGTGGAATATGTGTACTTACTCTAATATTGTTTATTTCATCAGTCCAGTTATTAATATTTGTAACAATAGTTCTTCATGCTGTGCTGATTGCACAGGTGCATTCATCATTAGTAAGCCTAGATTGCTGCTAGTAATGGTAAGCAAATCCTACAACTTTTGAAAGAAGGAACACAGGTCACCAGTATTATGATATGTTACCTTTAAGTATACATAGTATTTACTACAGTGTACAAGATATTTGTGCTCTAGCAAATCAGTCCAGAAGAAAAGGATAATCAAAATCAGGTACCACAGAATTCAAACAGAATTTAAATCAACTTCTATGAGAAAAAACACAAACAATACAAAACTACATATTAATTTAAGTACAATATAGTTGTCACTCTGATGTACAATATCAGATGTGCCAGTCGCATAGAAACTGCATTTAGGTTCATAGGTAGGTACTAGGCTATTGGCCCTAGGGCCTATATAAGCCTAGCCAAAAGGTACCCTGGCTTTCGCCACCCAAGAAAATTATTTTCCTTTTCCACTGTCGAGCAGAGCCACAGAAGTGATCCCCGGGGTGAATTTCCTATCTCCCATCCAATCGTCAGGATTTTTCTTGAAGAGTGCTAATGAGGAGCTTTGTTTGATATAGATAGGTAGTTTGTTCCACAGTATGGGAAGTCTCTGGGACAGGAATCTATCCCTCCAGCATGTTCTGTTTATTGTGGTGACAAGGTTTAGGTCCCTAGAGCATGTAGCTTGGAGGGATTGGAATTTCTTTAAGTGGAGCATGTCCAAAAGCTCTGGGTTTGACACAACTTTGTGTGTTAGGCAGAGATCACCTCTGAGTAGGCGATATGTGATGGAATAAAGCTGCAGTTTTTTTAAACGGTCTGCGTAGGGCATCTGTTTGAGGCTGGTAATCCTCTTTGTGAGGTATTTCTGCAGCCTTTCCAGTTGTTATAGATGTCTTGTGAGGTACATACCAAAAGGGGTGTTGTATTCTATAATGGGTCTAATGAGTGACGAGTAGAGGGGAACAATGACCTCTTTTTTCCTGGATGAGACACCTTTTGTGATGAGGTATGCTGCATAGAAGGATTTCCTGACTACTGTGGCAATGTGATTATCAAAGGAGAGACTACTGTCCACCTGTGTCCCAAGGTCTCTTATCACACTTTTGGTGTTAAGTAGACTACCACCTATTTGGTAGTTCATGGGTATAGAGTTTTTACCAAAAGGGGTGACAATGCACTTTTTGGCATTGAGCTTGAGGCCATGGCTTTGATGCCAGGCATCTGTCTAAGCGAGGCTGTTTTGTAGGATGTCCACATCTTTTGGAGTTTTGATTATGGCTCCTAGTTTTCAGTCATCTGCGAACTTCATTAGCCAAAGACCATCTGTGTTAGCCTGTACTTCAGAGAAGTAGATACCAAACAGGAGAGGACCTAGGACTGAACCCTGTGGTACTCCACTTGTCACTGGTCTAAAGTTGGATTTGGAGTCTTCTACTTTCACAGTGTGGGTTCTGTCAGTGAGCCAGTTGGCAACTCATCTTGTGACATAGGGATTTATACCTAGTTTAGTGAGTTTATCTATAATTTCAGAGTGGGGGATGGTGTCAAAAGCCTTGGCAAGATCTAGATATGCTGTGTGAACCACCTTACCCTCATCTACGGCTTTGGTGACCACTTCAAATAAGTCTATCAGGTTTATTAGACATGATCTTCCTTTTACAAACCCGAACTGGGTGGGGTCCTGAGTTTGGAAATTACCAGTGTCATTGTTTATAAGTTCCATGATGATATGTTCCATAGCCTTGCAGACCAGGCTCATCAGGCTAATGGGGTGGTAGTTTCCGGGGTCTGTGATGGCTCCCTCTTTGTGGAGTGGGATAACCATCGCTGTGCACCATTCAGTGGACACATAGCCTGAGGTGAGGCTATGACTGAACATGGTACTTAGGTGGAGTGCCATTTCGTTCTGGAGTTCATGTAGAATGCAGCCTGGGATGTTGTCAGGTCCCATGGATGCTGTGTTCTTGGCTTTGGAGAGTGTGTGTTTAACTTATGCAGCCGTGATTACATGAACTTTGCATTCTTCCGGTATAGAGATGGGCCCTTTATTGGATGAGAGGGGGGTAAAGTTAGCAATGAACCTATCTGCCAGGATGTTGGCAATATCAATTTGTTCTGTATATTCAGTGCCATTGTGCTGTAACTCAGAGCAGATCTGAGTGTTGTCATAGCTATAGAATGCTTTGTGGTTGTCTTTAGAGTCAGTGGCGATTTTGTTTTCGTAACTAGCTTTGGAAGACTTTATTAGGGATCACAGTTTCTTATGAAGGCTGACCAGGGAGTTCCTCCAATCATGGGATTTTACTCTTTTTTGCAACAGTTTCTTTCTTCTGTTATAGAGTTTGTTTATGGCAGGGGACCACCAGATTGGCTTCCTTGTTTGGAGGAAAGCATCTTGGTTCTGTTAGGGATTGCATGATCCATGCACTCGTGTAAGTCCTTATAAAGTGCATTTGTGTAGGATTCATCAGTCATACCTCTATTGTCCGTCAGCATGGGTGTCATGAAGTTTGCCACTTCTATCTTAAGAAGCGTGAAGTTGGCTTTGGAGAAATTATTTACGGTGGTTTCCCTAATGGGGGAGGGGGCAGGGATGTGGATGTCTAGGGAGATTAGCTTGTGGTCGGATATAATCAACGATGAATTGACCTCTGGTGTTGTACCGGTTGACCATGTTGGTAATAACCGGGTCTAGGATATTGCTGCCCCTGTTGGGGGTGTAGATAAGTTGATCCAAGGCATTGGGATTTATGAATTCCAGAAAACGTTGAGCCCAAGAGTTGGTGCACGAGTACATTTTGCTTACAGTCATATTTCGTTGTAACAGTAAAGATAAAAAAACACAAGCCAACACAGGATTGTTTCACTTAAGCTCTGGATTGTTCTCTCTGCAGTCTGTGTGAATTCATAGTTGACTAGGCTCTTTGGGATGGCTAGAGTTTGCCACTCCTTTCTTCCTACAAACACTGTAAAACAGAGGCAAAATAAACTATAAATCAAAATAAATCTTCTCTTATAAGTTCATAAGTATGTACTAGGCTAATGGCCCTGTAGCCTTTACAAGCCTAGGCCATAGAACTGCTCTGGCATCATGCCACCTGACATTAGTTCCCAGTGCCTCTATCCAGTAGAGCCACTGGAGTGATCACAGGGGTGAACTTTCTATTTCCCATCTACTCATTGAAATTTCTTTTGAAGAGGGCTAGTGAGGTGCTCTGCTTGACATGTATGGGAAGTCTATTCCGAAGCATGGGCAGTCTCCTGGTTATGAACCTGTCCCTCCAGCATGTTCTGTTGATTGTGGTAATAAGACTGAGGTCTTTGGAGCATGTGCTGTGGACGGACTGGGATTTCTTTAGATGCAGCATTTCTAACAGAGCTGGGTCTGACATGGCTTGTAAGTCAAGCAGAGATTGCCTCTTATCAGGCATTGGACAGTCAGTCACAAATCAACACAGGATTGTTTCAAATAAGTCTTGCTTACTGAGAATATTGCCGATATTTAATTTTAACTGGGGAAATAGGAACATACTCACCATTTACAATGCTTTAATACAGAATTAATGCAGATTGATGAAATTAGAACACTACCTGGTTAAGTCCAACCAAGCTCAGTGGTATGGCTAAAACAATCTAGTCTGAAAGATGCCTCACAAAGCCACTCTAACATCTAAACGTTGTAATAGCATCATACAAAAAAAGCAAACCTCTTTCATGAGTATGATGATACCCTCTACCTGATATCAGTGCTGACTGTCAAATGGCTGAATGTCATCTAGTAGCTGATCTACAGTGTTATCTGCGCACTGTATAGATGTACTTTTGAAAGTAAAGAAATGCTTATCAGAATACATTGTATCTTTATATATTATGAAAAGATAGCTACTGTAGAAAGGGAGTGAGATGCATTCACTAAGTAAGTAAGTAAATACTTCTGAAAAAACATCTTACTTGCTTAAGCACCAGCATCCACATGCACGGAAGATGAGATGAATAAATTACTCCCTCTGTAATATAGCAAAGCAAAAAAGTATAACTGCTGTAACTTGTTTTTCATCCGACAACAAAACAGTATTATTCTGACTCGGTCTAGACAAATGTCACTGTATCATGTTTTCCATATAAAAATACCACATTTATGGAATTCTGCTGGGTAACTGATATATGATGAGGTTGGTTTTACTTGATCATTACTTCAGTTTTTCCACTTTAAAATGAGGTCTGATGAAAGAATAGTGAATTACACATTCTAATCATTCTAATGGTATTTCCTCATAAAGCTATATACACCTATTCCGTGACAGCTTCAACATTTTATGGAGAAAATATACTGCTGTACTTCCAATAAAATAAAAATTAAATCTTAAAGGTGACTCATAGTTTAGATCCAACAAAAGTGGCATTTAGCACTTTCAAGAGAAATATTAAAATTTATCCATCACATTTTTATGAACAATATGCGTCACAGGAAAATGGAATACCTAGAACAAAATTATTTGAATGCCTTCTTTAAAATGTAATAAATTGACATTAGCATTTATATTCATATTTTGCATTTTGTATAAATCGGCACTACACTTTTTAAAAGCCAAAAGAAAATGTTGCATTTATACCATACTGTTGATGTAAGACTTTTCTATTAGAGGTCTGTTTAACAGGGATCCAACTTTTAATTCAACCAAAGAACAAAACTCCTCCAATATGAGTAAGTTGATGCTTTGTATTATAGAAAATTATCAGTGAGAAAAGTACTTTACTGGGTCACTTTCTTCATTCTGGTATGGGCAGAATGAGCACATAGCCAGCCTTAGGCATAGGCCAACTAGGCGGCCACCTAGGGCGACACTCTAACAGGGGTGCTTTTCCAGTATTTATTTAATGCAGTTTGACCAGGATGGGGGCACAAGATGGTGTGGTGGGGGGCATTGTGGAGCCCTTTTGCCTAGGGCACCAGTTGACCTAAGGCTGTTCCTGAGCATGAACTACACATGTTAAATCACTGTCCAGAGCTTGTGTGGTTCACAGCTAGGAATGCTATAAGTCATAATCTGTCTTGTTGCTAAACATTGAAGGACGACATAAAAATGATGCACATGGTCGGTCTGTTGCAGGCTCATTAACATGTTTTTTAGGTTCTCTTTACTTGCGTGCTTATTAGTGCACCTTTAATACTCTACTACAACTGTAGTAGAGTATTAAAGGTGCTTATTAGTGCACCTTTAATACTCTACTACAGTTGTATTAAAATATAAATTTAATGTCTCACAGATTTTATTCTTCTGCAAATGGCAGCACTGATGAGCATAATTTTAAGATATCATGACAGAGAAACAAAGCATGACTCATGCCTCTGAAAGAGGGTATCCATCTACACTACCAACCATCTTGGTTCAGGAAGGAACCTGACCTATTAGCACAGTAAGTCTGCAAACTGAAGGAAAAATTTAGCAGCCTGTTATCTACTTGTCTCATCTCTTTTCCTTTGGAGAGGAATCATAGATTGCTGTCACCTTTGGGGTAGAACGACTGGCAAATCAAAATCCTTAATCATAAACCGCAGCTTGTGCAGGTTTATTTGGTGGCTGTGTGATTCTACTGCATGAGTGACAGCAGAGGGCTTAAAGAGGAAAGTATCCCCCCACATCAAAGCTACATGGTCTAAAATGTCCTCAGCACAGGCTAATATAATGTTGTCTAGATTTCAGTACAGAGTTAAGGGGGTTCCTCTCAAAAGGCACCAGCCAATAGATGAGAAGGCCAGAAAACATAGTGTGAGAGGCACCACACATAAGATAAAAGTATTCAAAATTCTATAAGACTGCTCTGCCATGTTTTAAGGAATGTTACGTACCCCAGTGTTGTTTGTCCATGGAGTTGGTAGAGATGAATTCAAAGGGTGAAAGAAAAGCACTTTTTTAGGTGCTTCATCATTTTACATTTACAGAGCAGTTCTGATACATGGTGAACAAGGAGATGAAATAGATTACTGCAGTTTTACTTCAAAACAGGACCAAATTCTTACTTATGAATATAGATATTAATATTCATCTGTCCAACCAGCACTATACAGCACTGCTAGTATTGCAATTCCTGACTTGTCCCATTATATCTCAGGATATGATAAAAATACTTTTAGTAAAATAAGGAATCCAGCTTCTATGGGCTCTGGTTGAATCCCCTCCATACTGCCTATCAACATTATACCTAATATTCAATAAGCTATTACAAACAGGTACTGTTCTCAGCTTGTAAAAAACATCTACAATGACACCAGTATATAAAAAAAGTTGATAAAAGTGATTTTAACAACTATAAACCTATTAGTCTCACTTCCATTCTGGGCAAATGCTTTGAAAGATGCATTACTGAAATACTGAGGAACAATAAAACACTGAGATCTAACAAGTTTGTGAATTTTTTTATGATCAGATTACCAAGTCTCTAGATCTAGATCTCTCATACGGAGTAATTTTCTTAGACTTAGCCAAAGCCTTTGACTGATTTCCTTATTGTTTACTATCAAATGACTGAAAACCAAAAGACTAAATCCCAAAAAGACTGAAAATTCAAAATACTGAATGATGGAATTTGCCCCTTCTCCACTGTTGTGCGATCTTGGAGTTGGTATATACAGTTAGCAGGGGTGTGGGGGGCACAGCCCTCCACATGAGGGGAGCAGGGGGGGGCTTGCCTCTTGCATTAAAACATGTATTCAGTATTTTGAATTTTCATCCTTTTTGGGATTTAGTCTTTTGGTTTTCATTCATTTGATAGTAAACCTTTCCTCATCATGTAATCTACTAAAGCCTTATCAAGGCTGACATCAATATATTCCTAGTAAAATGTAATATATCACGGTTGATGGATAAATCCCAATGTGTAACCATACAAGGCATAAGCTCTGACACTCTTCCTGTCCATCTTGGAGTTTCACAAGGCTTGGTGCTTGGACCTATGGGATTTAATATGGTGTTTGCCTCCATTCCTAGCTGTAATATATTTGGATAAATAAGTATGAATATGATTGTAAGACTCGGTTTACTGCATAAAATTAATCTGATAATGAACGTTTAAATTCTTATATGAGACAGATCAGTGATTGCACACAAAACATAGGTATGGACTGGGCACACAAAATAGATATTATATTTTAGTTATGGCAAATGTAAAATAGTGGTATTTTGGAAAGGCTGTAGTTCATTCACATATGTACCTACTAGAACATCCACTAAAGGAGGTTATCCAATATAAAGTCCTGGGAATAACCATGAATGACAATCTTTTCTTTGGCACACATGCTCAACTGAAAAGTAAAAAGGCTATGCATCAAATGGGATACATTTTTAAACATCTTAGCAAAAGACGTCTTATGTTACTATATAAGGCATATATTATGTCAGTTTTAGAGTACAATAACATTTTTGAATATGCAGTGCAGGTCATCTGTATTACTGTATCTTTAGAGAGTACAAATAAAATTCACCAAGATGATTTTACTTCACAAAGATTCCAGTTACAATAATAGATGCAGATACCTCAATTTATTTACTATTTATTATCGTTACATCCACGGTAGGTTAATATTTGGGGTCTATAACTTTGAATGTTCTAATATCGAACCCTATTCAGCGAAAGCTGAAAATATCAAAGCAACAGAAAAGCAAATTTTTTCCTACAGAAAGAATTTGGTTGTTCATTTCTGTTGCTTTGGTATTTTCAGTGCTGTGGTGGAAAGTTACAGGTCGGGTTCAGGTAAGCGTGCAATTCAGTGCGGGTTAGGGTAGTTAGGGTTAGGGTGCGGGTTAAGTATATGTGAGATTGTGTGGACGTGAGGGTTAGGTATGTGTGCGATTGTGTGGAAGTGAGGGTTAGGGCGCGGGTCAGATAAGTTGTGTGATTGTGTGGATGTGAGGGTTAGGGCAGGGTAGGTGAGTTAGGGTGCGGGTGAAGTGAGTGTGTGATAGTGATGGACCTTAGGGTTTGGGTTAAGGTAAGTGGATAGTTAGTGGTGTGTGTATAGTTTAGTGTAGGGTTAGGTGTAAGATTTTAGGTGTATTTGTGTGGATTGCTGTTTGTTTGGTGTGCTTGTGTTATATGTATGTGTTTTGGAACAGCAAATTTTTTCCCTAGGAAAACATTTGCTGTTCTGTGTGTTCGATGTTTTCAGCTTTCGCTGAATAGGGTTTGATATTAGAACATTCGAAGTTTTGAAACTTCGATGTTCTAATATAGACTCAATATTTGCCTACAAAATCTTACATGACCCTAATTTACAAGCTTTTTTGGACATAAAAAAAAAATAGAACTGTAGTTTACCATGGAGGCATCAGGCTATGCAGTTTGATTTAGGTACTATGAGGACACAGTTATGTCACACTTTCTTGAAATTGGTGATATTATTAAAAAAAAGTACTGCTTCATATTAGAGAAAGTATGAGGTTAAAGTCCTTTGAGAGACAGTGGGATTTGTAGGTTGGTGACAAAGTGTTCAATCCAGAAATCTTGGATTCAGCATTACTAGATGTTCATAAGTTCATAGGTAGGTACTAGGCTATCGGCCCAATGGCCTACATAAGCCAAGCCAACAAGGTTCCCTGGCTTACGCCACCCAAGAAAGTTATTTTCCTGTGCCACTGTTGAGCAGAGACACAGAAGTGATCCCCGGGGTGTATTTCCTATTTCCCATCCACTCATCAAGATTTTTCTTGAAGAGTGCTAATGAAGAACTTTGCTTGACATAGATGGGTAGCCTGTTCCAGAGTATGTGAAGTCTCTGGGACAGGAATCTATCCCTCCAGCATGTCCTGTTTATTGTGGTGACAAGGTTTAGTTCCCTAGAGCGTGTAGCTCGGAGAGATTATGATTTCTTTAGGTGTAGCATGTCCAACAGTTCTGGGTTTGACATAGCTTTATATGTTAGGCAGAGATCACCTCGGAGTAGGCGATATGCTACGGAGTAAAGCTGGAGTTTTTTGAGATGGTCAGTGTAGGGCATTTGTTTGAGGCCAGTAATCCTCTTTGTAAGGTACTTCTGTGGCCTTTCCAGCTGCTGCAGATACAGCCTTATTGCTGGTACACAACTTATGATAGTCATATAATTTCCAGTCGTTCGTTTTATAAAACAAGAATTAAATCTTTAAAAAGAATGGTGAGCAGTTTTCATATTCATAAAGCTTATTCAATTAAAAAAAAAAAAAAAAATCACCCTACTAGTTGAACACTCTTGAGTGGACAATATTCAAACATCTCAAGTCTCACTTGGAGATTGGAGATAGCTTATGAAATCATTGCCATTTTTATTTCGATACGTGTGTCAGAAATTATGCATTGCATGCAGTGTATTGTCTGTATGGTTGTGCAGCCACAGTGTTTGTTATTTTAAGTAAGAGTACAGAGTGTGTGTGTGTGTGTGGGGGGGGGGGGGGGTAGGGGGCTTACTTCCTGCAAAAAATAATTCTTAAACATTTCCCATTGGGTTTGAAGCTATTGTGATGCCCTGGTAGAGGAAGTAGTTTAAATGGAAAACTTATAATTGTTGTTTCTTAATTCAGACTGTAACTCATTTGTCAGTTATATTTAAGCTTTGTAAAATCTGCAGATGAAACTGCACTATGAAATTACATGTATAAAATGTGTTAAAAGTGACAGGAGAACTGTATGTGTTTGTTTATGTAAAATATTGAGAAAATGTGTTTAGAACCAGAAACTTTATCCTGTTACAGGAAGTATTAATTTTAACAGACGTTTCTGATTTAGGAAAGGCTTAACTGCTTGATTCCTTGGAATCACAGGGGCATAATAAATGGTGGAGGAAGGAAACTCTTCCACTCTGAGCTAAAGTTTTAAAATTGCCATGTGCAAGAGGTAAAAACAGTATGTGAAATCCTATTACCCATTCTGCTGATTCTGTTGCATGTAGAAAAAAAACATGCAATTGCTGCTGGTTCTTGTGAGAAAGAAAGAAAGAAGCTAAATACTTTGAATTGCAACTCTCTTCTCAGACTTTCCTGTGAAATAAGCCATTTATTCTAATGGAAAAGGTTGTGTTGGGAGAATTGGTCTTCAGGGGGTATTGTGATTATTAAGGATATATGTTGCATGAGTACATCTCAAGTCCAACTGTTTTATACAGTCAGGCAAATGTTCCCCTTGCTATCAGCTCATTGGTGGGAATATTTACAACTGAGATCTTGTATTTCACAGTTGATTTAGACAAATGTTTTAGGTCATAATAGAAGGATTAGTAAACCTTTTTTAAAGAGATACTTAGAGCTGCCAAACCTAAAGGGTGTCTAAGATTAAGTTTAGTATATATCATGGTTCTAAGGGACACAAAACCCACAGCTGGAAAAACCGTACCAAAGGTGGAATGACATATTAGATAACCATATGACTTATGAGGAGTAGCACAACTGTCACCAACATACAGGAAACAAGGACTGACCCAGTTCACCATGGTCAAGATGTTATACAGATAGCACTTAACGTTGATACAGCTATATAATAGTAAATGGCAGGGGGACAAAGCATGTTGGCATTGCCCAGAAGATCATGCTAATTACATGAATTTGGTATGGTACTACCCAGAAACAAGGAAAAAGTAGGTCAGCCTCATACAGGGAATAGAATGGGTGCTCAGGTTACCTTTGCCCAAGGAGACTGGTGGCAAAGTTTGGTTATTTCGTCTTTATAACCTACCAATGGTAATAGGTAAAACTGAAACAGCTTGACTGAGCTCTTTGTGGGCTTCTTTCCTAGCATATCTGTTTAAACACTGGAAAACTATTCAAACAGAACTGATTAATAATTTATAGAAACTCTAATATCATATTCAGATTTGACTGAGCAGAAAACTGGACATGAAAAAATTTGAACGAGTACTAATTTATCTTCTTATACAACATTCAGAGTGATTAAAGGGGATGAAAAATGAGTTAATATTTTGGGTCTGTGTCTCAGGCAACTGTCTTCGAGTTTGTTGGGAATGTATTTTGTGTTTGTGGTATAATGAGCTCAATAGTACTGGTTAATAATCTAGCAACAGGTTTTAAGTCTGTATGTATGTGTTGCATTTGTGTGACATAGATATTGTGTTAAAGGGTCGGAAAGTATTGTTATTCGGATGAAATAATTTAAACTACCTAATGTAATGGTTTCATGATTTAAATATTTTGAACTGAGACATGTAGTAAAAACGCCATTCCTACTGGATGACCTTAATGTAAAAACATCTGTGTAAGTTTTTTCTGCATCTCCATGTATAATATTGTAGTGGCATATCAGTTGGGCTTCAGCATTCTTTACATTAGCGTCTGCCAAGTTACTTATCTATTATTAGTTACAGTTTTCCATTCAAATAATTTTTCTGTGTAATTATTTTCCATTCTTTGTGCAAATTAATGTACCTCTGCATGTTCAGTTTGTATCAGCACTGCATAGTTACTTTAATTTCTAATAAAAGTTTATTTATTCCCTTTAAGATCCCTTGGCTGGTATCTATTTATTTACATATTTTTTATTATCTGAGGAAAAGGTATTAATTAGCACTGTCAGTTTCTAAGCTGCTGTATCTTCTTCTAATAGTAGACAACTAGTAGTATTTTATTTTTTTAATCCAAAGAAAATTGCACTAGGTCCACAAAGATTACTTGTAAAACAAACAATAGACCTGGGAAGGCATACAATAAAGCTCGCAGACAGACTGTCCACATCTGATGAAGTTTTACAAATGAAAACGTAGTTCAGGACGTTAATGCAGAGCTTTGTTTTTGTGCTTTGGTTGTGACATTAAAGAAAGAGAATTTGACTGTCTGCGGACTTTATTGTATGCCTTCCCAGGTCTATTGTTTGTTTTACATTGTATTTTTTTATATGATTTGGATTGCATAATGACCAAGAGATGCACTGTAATTAGTATGCTGAGTCCACCGCCCAATATCTAGAGTGATGTCAGTACCATCTTGCCAGAATGAAAGTTTTGGGGAACTGAATAATTCTATCAGTTTTCCCTGGGAATCTGGGAAGTGTGCGTGTGTGTGTGTGTGTGTATGTATGTATGTATGTATGTATGGGTGTGTGCACATGTGCACATGAGCACATATGTGTGTCTGTATGTATATGAGTTTGAAAGGTAGATGCCATGGGTAAGGGACACTAGAAGAAACTGAAGTTCACAGACAGAGTGGTGGGAAAGGTGCATGTGTTGCTAGGCCAAAAACTCAGCTCAGCCAGTGGTCAGCACAGCATTCTTGGCTGGGTTTGGATGTAGGAAGCCTATAATCAGAGCAGCAGTGCATACATTCTGTATGCTCTTAGGGCCAAGACGTGTTTGCTGAATTGTTTCGTGAATCAGATATCTGTTCATCTTTTCTGCTGGAACCTGTTGGGTTCTAGTGGTGTGTTATGAAAAGCCATCCCTCTGATACCCATTATATCTATTTTTGGACAATTCAGCAGAACCAAGCGTCATATCTCTTGCTCCTCAAATATTTGGTGTTACATTAGTTGGCAGTGGTAGGATTCAAACTCCGTCTGTTGTCTAGCAGCCAAGAATCTTAACTGTGACCATTATTTTCATCTTCATGAAGCTTCTTCCTCTTAAAACTTGGCAGGATGTAGGGGAAGCTATGAAGAACTCTGAATAAATTTCTTTAGTGTACCTTTAAGTAAAGACAGTGAAAATTGTCAAAACTGTAGGAATATGGTATCTCTCAAAGTTTGTTTAGTGCAAAGTTTAAATATTGAATCATACCATTCGTAGTTATTTTAAAACGTTATCCAAAAATGTCCGGTCAGCATTTCTGCAATGCTACATTATGAATACAGGTAGCAGCACAAAAGCTGCTTTTGAAATGAAACAGCATTTTGATCAGGATTTGGTAAATAATAGTAGCCACTTTCATAATGTAGTCCAAAGAAATGGACTTATTACTTGTTTTTAATCCATCGATGAAATAAATTGTTGTTTTATGGCTATGGTCTGTTGCTATAATGTAATTATAAATTGATAGTTTCTATTGTTTTTCAACAATTTTAGTGTACCAGTCTTACGGCCCTAGTCAGTTAATTGAAGTAGTAAAATTCTTTGGGTAAGGTTATTGTGCAATTGATCGTATTAAATGGTGATTTGGGAAAAAGCTAACCAGATTCTGATGCAGTCCAAAATGTATGGATGAAAGCAGTAAATCTTTGTTATACTTGTGAATTTAGTACAGAGTTGTACTGAAGGGATCGGGATTTATATATGTTTGGCAGCTAGAGTTTCCCTCTTTTAATTTACTTCAGTCTCCTAAGTAATGCTGTACACGTTGTACACTTATTGAACACAGAATTATGAACTAAAGTGCCTGGATCTCTTACAATAGTGTCTGATTGGAGAGGTATGTTACCTGTACGGTATACAGAAATGTTTTAGTTCTTCTCAGTTTCTATGAGAAAGCCTGCCCAGGATACTGGAAGAGGTACTTAGTCTGGTAGTTGAGCATCTTATTTAATAGGAAAAATGCAGATTCCTTCATTGAACGCACTGGAATAGGGAATCGATACTCTCTCCAGTCTGAGACATGGGAAGGAGTCGGTGATGTTTCCTAGTCCTGTCTACATGTGCTTTGTGGACATAGAGGAGGCATAAGACTGAGAATGATAGAGTGTACTGTGGAAGTATTAAGGTAGTAAGTGGTCTTGGGACCCTTTTTCTTGACATTTATTGCCCATGTTTGAGACTTACTCCCAACAGACTGATATGATATGTGAGAGATGTATTTAAACAATGTCAATGGAGCAAAACTCTCACATAAAAGCACTCCTAATGCCAATAAGGTTGTCAGTAGTACACACGCTGCACTTATCACACACAGTTCACAGCAGATACATAGACCCACATATGTAAACTTCCTAAACCCCAAAGATCTCCTAGACAAAGTACACATAACAAATACCCTCAGCGTCCCAGAATGCACTCTTTTGAAACAACACTCACATCAACACATAGAGCCACACCTCATGGAGCCTCTACTTCTAAGCCCATAAGGTAAGCCACCTCACAATCCAACATTATGATCATTGGAAAATCCATTGTGAGACATACTGATGTCCCTCTCACCAGGCTGAGTAAGGAAAAAATCACTGTCAGTTGCCAGGACTCAACACATTGCACACATACTCAGATCACTGGATCACAGGTACCAGTATGACACAGTCATAGTCCATGTGGGAGTAAATGACCTAAGATGTACCGCCATAGACTATATGAAGAGAGACATCAAGCAGCTCTTGAAATATATGTCCCAGGCTGGTATGAGCCTAGCATTGAGCAACATTTTACCTTCTCCAAAGATGATGCCACAATACGAACTAAAGATGACTGACTTTAATAACTGACTTAGTTTCTGATGTGATTCTAAGGGGGTGCAGTATTTGCCAGCATGGAAGGAGATGATCAACAGACCATGCTGTTTTCCCAGGCTTTTGAATATTCACTAAAATATTTCCCTTCCCCATAGTGCCTTTTTTAGGCAATGTCAAACTGAAAGTACTTCCAACATTGCAAATCAAAACCAAGAAAATCTGAAGCTGTTGTTGCTCAATGCTAGGATTCTAAACAAAACTCCACTCCCTAGAAGCTTGCTTCACTCTAGAGAATAGTGACATCTGTGCAGACACTGAGACATGGCTTAAAGCAGTGGAAAACACACTGACAGTGCAAGGTTATAATGCCTTCCACACGTTCATATCAGCTACTACACAGACAGGGACTAAAGGTGGAGGTGTCTCATTTTATATCAAAAATAAATATACCACAAGGCTGGTCAAACAGGACAATGAACTTGAGCCTCTCCACATTCAAATCACCATAGACAAAATCCCCCTCTAGGTTCATAGGTGTTTCCTAGACTAACAACCACAAGGCCTTTTTAAGCCTAGCCATGCATCCAAATTCTCTGACAAGTTCTGGTACCCTAAGTAAGTGTAAGCAGGAGTTTGGAAGATTAAATGTTTACAGGCAGGGGCCTGGGTGATGAACCTCACTGAAAGAATACAGGGCATATATATATTTATAATGAAGGAAACCTCCAGACACTGGACCAACCCGATTTGGTTTCATCAAGGGCAGATCAGGCCTGGTCAATCTGGAGGACTTCCTTGAAAGGTCAAAGCAATGGATGAGGGAAAAATGGTTCACACTGCCTACCTTGACCTGGCCAAGGCATTTAAAACAATATCTTGCTCAGGCATTGTTGACAAACTCAAGAGTTTAGGTACAACCCCTTATGTCACTTGGTGGATAGCCATATGGTGCTCAGACAGGACCAAGGAAGTTAGAACTGGGGAATCTGCCTCTACAAAGAGGTCAGTCAATAGTCACAAGCAGAGTCCCTCAGGGATTGGTCCTGGGACAGATCCTTTTTGGCATTTACTTCTCTGAAGTCAAGGCCAATGTCAAAGATCTCTGACTGATAAAGTTGCAGATGATTGCAAATTGGGAGCTGTCACCAATTCCAGCACTGACACATATGTTCTCCAGGAAGAGATGACACAGATAAATAACTGTTGTCGGAGACATGGACTAAAACTAAATCCAAGAAATGCATAATAGTATCCTTCAAGAAGTCATCCACCCCTGGTAACTATCATATTGATAATACTCCCGTAAGAGTTGTACCAGTAGACAGGGAATTGGGGACACACACAGACAGTAATCTAGCCTTTGACCATCACATGTCTACAGTAGTGATGAAATCATTCTATGTTGTGCAACTTTTAAACAAAGGTATAGCATCCAAATCCAAGGAAGTCATTGTTCCACTGCAATCATCAGACCTGTCATTGTGTATAATGCCTTCTTTGGTATGTACCTAACCAGGCAAATCCAACAGTTGGAATGTCCAAAGAAGTTTCTCACTAAAGAATACAGAGTATATGTAACATGTCCTATACAGACTGCTTCAAGGACCTATCCCTGTTTTTTGTCCCCTACAGTCTGTTGAGGGGAAATCTATGCCTGGCATGCAAAGCATTGTCGGATCCCACTCCTATGGACCTCCTTCATATCTGTAAAACAAAAAACACCAACATTACCCATTCTAAAGACTTTAACCTTGCCTGCGATATAAATAGGACCTGCTGGAGAGAAAGGTATGTATCCCAGGGACTACCCCTTCTTTGGAACAGACTCCCCATCCTACCTAACCCAATTCAAGTGCATCTTGGACAGTTTCATGGGGAACAGGAAATTTATCCTTGGGTTGGCACCTATGCCTCTGTTGGACATGGGCAGCCTATAAATGGTTTATCTCTCAAGACTCTGCTTACACTTATTAAGGGTACAGGAACTTGTCAGAGACTTGGGATCCATAGCTTGACTTAGAAAGGCCCCTGTGGTTGTTACCCTAGTAAACATCTATGAACCTATATACTTAAATCATACTGTACTGTGTGTGTTAAGACTGTTAAATTCAAGGTGGGTGTAGAACTCTGCAAGGGTGTGTCTATCTCCCTTCCTGCTCATGATTTTTATAGACATTTTATTAAAGTGTTAGCAAGGTTTACAAATGATTTGGTTTAGGAATGTGAGTGACTGCATCTTTATTTGTAGGTAATGATGTTTCCTGGAAATAAAGTGGCTGAGATCCCCTGCTTACAGTGGATTGCTGCACCAAATGTGAATGGTTTAAATGAATATCATCATCTCCTGACGGTGACTATGGTTGCCTTACCAAATTGCATTTATTGCCATCTGCAATTGAAGGGGGATTAGCTACCTTATTCAAGTAGAGGAGTTCAGGAATCATGGGGTCTTGCTCAGAAAATGAAGGTAGAGGGGATCAGAAAATTGACCAGTGGATAGGTATTGTGGTCTCAGAACTGCAAATATGCTATAAATATCATATTGGACTGTCATAGCATATATATATATATATGGATCTAGAACATATACTCGAATGTGCAAACCACTGAACATTAAATTAACGGACATATACCACCGAAAAGCAATATGCACGAAAAGGCAATTCCCCGAATCACAAGTAATCGAAAACAAGAGAACGGCGGATAAGTGAAGGAACACCACAGTGAATGTTGACAGTGCACTACAAACATGATATAATCCCCATTATTCAGAAACCCATAATCAACAAACCAACTATAATTCTTAAAACACACGTCCTGTATTATGTAGTATTAAGACATAAATAACTGTCATCACACATAAAGTAACAGTTCAGCTACTTGTCTACCTGTTTAGATTTGTAAAAGATTAGCAATTGCTTTCACAAACTGCAATGATGTATATTCATCTTTATTTTCAAATAGCACCTGGAACTGCTCTTGTTTACAGACAATATTTCTCTTCTTTGGAGTAGGTGGACAAGCAGCAGACATCCTACAGCGGATCTCATCAACCCTATTCTGTTCTCTACACACAGCCTGCAGAATGCTGAATAAATCAAACAGATGTTTCCCAGCTATATATCGCAACCGTCTGTGCCAGCCTTCGATAGCATTCTATGTCCTAGGCAGGTTCAATTCATTTAAAATACTAATGTTCCAGAACTTCACGGGGAACAATGAAGGAAATCTAATACTATTAGTCAACCTAGTATTAAATACCCTGGATTTGCCTAGTAGATACCACTCCACGAAATACTTCAAAAGTGGTTTCCCTTCTGAAGGGAAAGTCTCCTTTAACAACTCAAATGTTTCTATTACTTTGTCTTCAGGGAGAAAAGCTAAAGCTGCTAATTGTTTAACAGCATACTGAAAGTGCATATTCGAATTGTACAGGGAACTAAGACCTAAAGCTTGAAGTGTATGCCAAATATTTCTTCTGAAATTGAAGAAACCACCTTTGCATACTATGCCACTTACATTTCGAATTATACTCTGCATAGCTGCAGGTTCAAAGTCACATAAAATGAACAATGTATGAAACGTTAAAGTCTGCTCAGTGAACAAATCATAAATGCATTTCCACATGAAATTGTATGCACGATATGATTTTCTACTCATCAAGCATTACATGAGCGGTACACTTTTACTGTATGCACAATACTTAACTACAGAATGTATTGTATATAGCTGTCTGCATTCTGCACCTCTCTGTAAGTAATTGTCATTCATAAACCATATATTAGCAAGATCTTTTAAATTAGCGGTAGTACTTAATAGTACTACTTTGGTCTGACTACTGCTATCTAACAACATTTTCTTCAGGAAAAAAACATTCTTAATTGGAAAATTTTCCATGTCTACATCTTGTAAGCACAAATTACTGGATTAACAACTTGGTCTACCTTTAGATCGGACCCATTTTACTGACTGTAACATAGATCTCCGATTAGGTAAATGAGCAGCACACTCTAGTGAAGTGGACGCTACAGCATCGTCCATAATAATACATGGTGAGTCACGAGAATATGTTGCTCTTTCCCTCAACTCATGACGGATATGGTACTTTCCTACTTTTGCAGGTTCACCAGAGTGGAAATGATCCACTGATTTGAGTAGCTCTTCACCGGACATTACACATATCATAATAGCTCTAGCCTTACATTTTTGACTCACTTTGTACTTAAAATTTCAGTACTTCCTAGTTTTTGTTTTCTTTTCAAACTGATAGACATAACCATCTATAACTAATATTTCTCCTCCACGCTGTGATTTACCTGTAGTATATACTTGCCCCAAAACACCGGGTGCTAACCTACAGATATCCGCCATTGTGTTTTCATATGTTAGTACACTTCCATTCAGACGTCAGTGCTATTTAAAGTGGAACTAACCACTAAACATATTACCATTGGTTTTGGTTATCTGGGTTTCTATTAATTGTGTTTTCATGCATATTGCTTTTCGGTGATATATGTCCGTTAATTTAACGTTTGGTGATTTGCACATTCGAGTATATGTCCTAGATCCATATATATATATATATATATATATATATATATATATATATATATAATCATATTTGTTAGAAATCATTCACAGCAGCTATGTAAATGTACAGTTTATCTCATTACATTTGAGTGCACCTCCAAGTGTTTCTGCAGTTACTTCCTTCTGATGTCTCTAGGCATCAAATATTGGTTGTTCATATTTGCATTAATAATTCTAAACTATGCTACATACAAGTTATCAGATTTAAAAGCATACATGATGGCATTCACAATTGTATTGATATCTGACCTCTGTCTAATGCAGTTAGAGATGTTGAATATTATTTGTATAGTGTTTATTTGTATTGTAATAATTTTCATATTTCAGTAGATACTTCAACATTCAGGTAACACATACAGAACTACATAGTCACCACTGTATAAGAAAAATCCTGCTGGCAGTATGTGTCTTGTTTGAATGATTAATAACATATCAAGCTGTTTATACAACATTACAAAATTAATATACACTGCCTTTATTTTGGCTGATAAAATCCAGTTTAAAGCATTGAACTGAATGAATGCGAGTATTGTAAATATTAGAATGGAAACAGTAAAATCCAATAACAGGACTGTAAATTTTAAGTTAAGCGCTTTCACTCACTTTATTAACAATGAGCTTCTTCAGAACAAAGTACCTTACACAATTAATCCCTTTATAAACAGTAATCAGTTACGTTAATTAAATCACATGACATTCCCAACAGGACATTAATGATTTTATTAGACCATTGGAAAATTATGATGGGGAATATGGAACTTGTAAAAGCTGTGGGGGACAGACCATTCTTTACTTACAAAAAAATCACTAATATTAAGTCCATTTTGGAGAACGATAGCAAAGAAGTGGTTTTTAATATGACATCTCACACTATTGGAAGTTTTCATGTGGATGTTGCAAACAATGTAGATTTATGAGTAACATGTCTCGTATTGAATTTAAGCACATTGCGAGGACTTTTTGGTCCAAGGATCATTACACCTGTAATACAACCAATGTTGTTTATTGTGCTAAGTGTGATATATGTAACAAGTTTTACATTGGTAAGACCATTAGAGCTCTTAAAAGAATTTACGAACATTGTTTTAGCCATTAGAAAGAAAGATGGTACCAATACGTTGGCTGTTCATGGTACTGTGTCCCCTGTTTAAGACGTTTTCTTTTTTTGTGTTAGAGAAGGTAAACTCAGGCATATTTATAGGTGATTACAAGACCTTTTTGGAGTGTTGAGAAAGTTTATGGCAAATTATGTTGATTGCTGACCAAACTCCTGGCCTTAATGGCACCATTAACATTAAATGTTTTTTAACATTAGCTAGGAACAGGTAGCGAATTGTGAGGTGTATTTTTATACACACATCAGTTTACATAGATACATTTACATATACATATATATGTATGTATACACGTATATTTTTTATATTCATTTTTATTTTCATTTCTATTATTTTTATTTACAGATATTTATGTCTTTTATACACGAATACATGTAAATATGTTGTATACGTTATTTATTTTTTTACATTTATACAGCTTTATTATTATCAACATTGATTATTTAAACATTTAAATATTGAACATTACATTAATGTCCTGTTGGGAATGTCATGTGATTTAATTAACTTAATTGATTATTGTTTATAAAGGGATTAATTGTGTAAGGTACTTTGTTCTGAAGAAGCTCATTGTTAATAAAGTGAGTGAAAGCGCTTAACTTAAAATTTACGGTCCTATTGTAAAGATTACTTTGGGACAGCCACGGTGGTGCAGCAGTTAGCGTTGCCACCTCACAGCAAGAGGTTCTCCAGTTCGATCCTTGGCTGGGGTGCGTTCTGTGTGGAGTCTGCATGTCCTCTCTGTGGTTGCGTGGGTTTCCTCCGGGTGCTCCGGTTTCCTCCCACATCCCAAAGACATGCTGTAGGTGGATTGGACACATTAAATTGGCCCTAGGCATGAGTGCGTGCATGTGTGTGCCTTCTGTGGAAGGTTGGGCGCTGGGCTGGCAGCTTGACACAGTAAAACTCCACTGCCAATCATGAGCGGACAGTGATCCGCTGTGGCGATCCCTAACCGGGAAATGCCGAAAGAAGAAGATTGTAAAGATTACTTTATCCAGAATAGTTTGCCATTTACAATGTTTCAGTAAAACTTATGATTCCAGATATATTTATATTTGTTTGACCTGCAAGGTGATAACTTCATTTTCTAAAAGCTCAAGCTACACCTGGCTTTTAATTGGGAGTTAAAAGTACACACTAAAAAGAGCTGTACTGGAGGGAACGAGGTAGTATGCTGCACTAACACCATTTGAGCATTTTCTAGGTTTAAGAAAGAAAGCTTAAACTACAAATATTTAGCTGCAATGGGCTACATACTGCAAAATGTATCTAAACTGTATAAAATGGCAGTATAGTTCACATATCCTTTCTTCTAAGCAGAGTTTTTACGTACAGCAGCATAAGTATATCATGGAAACAGACCATGACATAGGGTAGTTCAGATTTTACTCATATCAGGGAGTATTGCTCAGTCACAAAAAAGAAAGGTGAGTAACCAAATGTATGTGATGCACTGAATAGCGATCCACTCTGCACAAACGTTAGACTGTAAATAGTGGTACAAATGGAGGCAAACAATAAAAAGATACACTTTTAATAAGAAATTGAGTGCTTTTATCTTGGAACCACAAGACAGAAACCCCCCTCCACCTCACACAACACTGAAAGGGATGATATTGCATTTCTTGACATTTAGCTTGAGCCCTTTTTCAGATCACCAGGTGCTGAATCATGCTAATTAGTTTTGAAGGATTTAAAAGATATACTCACCAAGCTAGACATCAACCCCTATATCACTAGGTGGGTTGCAAACTGGCTCATAGGTAGAACTCACAGTGTGAAAGTAGCTGACTCCAACTCAGACTGCTGACCAGTCACGAGTGGAGTCCCACAGGGTTAGGTCCTGTTTGGTATCTACTTCTCTGAAGTCCAGGACAACAAGAGGGGACTCTAGCTGACAAAGTTCGCAGATGATTGCAAGTTGGGATCTATATCTAACTCCCCAAGTGATGATGACATCCTACAGAAAGGCCTCACTGAGACCAACGACTGGTGTCAGAACCATGGCCTTAAGCTCAATGCCAAAAAAATGTGTCGTCATCCCCTTTGGGAAAAACCCATTTCCCATGAATTGCCACATCAAAGGTAGCCCACTGAATACAGAAGGTGTTATAAGAGATCTGGGCACACAGGTTGACAGCAACCTCTCTTTTGACCACCACATTGCCACTGTAGTCAGAAAGTCCTTCTTTGTGGCACATCTCATTACTAAGGATTTTGCATCCAGGAAGAAAGAGGTCATTGTCTCACTCTACTCTTCCCTCATTAGGCCAGCCATCGAGTACAATGCTCCATTTGGCATGTACCTTACTAGACACCTGCAACAACTGTAGAGACCACAAAAGTACCTCACAAAGAGGATCCTAGGCCTTAAACACTTGTCCTATATGGACAGACTCAAAAAACTCCAGCTATGCTCTGTCTCATATCGCCTACTTAGAGTCGATCTCTGCTTGACTTACAAAGCCATGTCTGACCCAGCTCTGTTAGAAATGCTACAGCTAAAGAAATCCCAATCCCTCCGCACCACACGCTCCAGAGACCTCAACCTCATTACCACAATCAGCAGAACATGCTAGAGGGACAGCCTCATAACCCAGAGATTGCCCGTGCTATGGAATCGACTTCTGATACATGTCAAGCAGAGCACCTCACTGGCCCTCTTCAAGAGAAATCTTGATGAATGAATGGGAAATAGAAAATTCACCCCGGGGATCACTCCAGTAGCTCTACTCGACAGAGGCACTGGGAACTAAGGTCAGGTGGCATGATGCCAGGGTAATCCTATGGACTAGGCTTGTAAAGGCTCCAGGGCCATTAACCTAGTACACACCTATGAACCTATAAACATTTTGGTTGACTTTAGAACTACACTCAGCTTGCAGTCATCATTTGGTTAACTGAAGATCAGTGTTATTAGGGGTGAGGTCAGAGAAATAAGTATCAAATAGCAGAGGCCCAACACAGATCTTTGGAGGACACCACTGCTCATTTTCTCTCTGGCTGAGGAGACTTCAACTCTGACAATATGCATTCTGTCCTTAAGCCAGTTGGAATCTATCTCACCAAATAAGCGTCAATGTTAATGTCACAAGCTCATTTACATCATGTGGTATGGCGTCAAGTGCCTTAACCAAGTCAGGATAGGCAGCCATGGTCAGTGTGGTTACTATCCATCCCTTGTGTGTAACCTTTTCTAAAAGGTTACAAGATTTAGCAGGTATGACCTGTCCTTTGTGTGTTTTGCCTAATCAGATGTTTTATGTCATTTATGAAGTTGTAATAATGAGCTCCATGTCTTTATAGATAAGACATGGAAGGCTGATGGGTCCGTAATTCCCAACATCTGTGGATTGGCATCACTACTGTAGGATGTCAGGTTTCAGGGGATATACCCTGTAAATTGGCCTAGGTTAAACCATTTAAGGAGGGGCATCAGTGAGTGAGTGAGTGACCATGTTTATTAAGTGGCTGGTATGTTGTTAGGACTCATGGTGGAAGTGTTTTGGTTTTTGAAAGTTCATTAAAGAAATAATCTTTGGTGATGGGGTGGAGAATTTGGCCAAAAACATGTTTTTAGTATGTTAGATGTATCTTTTGGGTTTGAGTATGAGGTGCCAGTATGGAAATGCTTGGAGCAGTGCTGTGACATTTTCTAATGTAACTGAAGAAGGACGTGTAGTTCTACTTTGCCTCAGTTGCTAACCTGAGTTCATAGGATACTTTGCTGGTCTTTGTGGTTCCTTCAGTTTCAAAGTGTTTTTATGTTATCTTCATGGAGAGATGTTCTGACCTCACATGGTAATTTGAGGAGTTTCCTCCTCCTGTTATATAATTTATTTATATCAATTGTTCTCTAGGGTCATTTGCTTTTGAATTTACTGCTATGTTTGATTTTAGTGGGCATTGCCAGTTTAATGCAGCTGTCTAAATAGACATAAAGATCTTTAGTGTAGATGACTGCATATCTTAGGTCAACTATGGAGTTTTTGTGGGTAAACTTTTGATAAACATGTCAATTACACTATTAAGTCCATCAACAAAAAACTCGGTTCCATGTACAGAGCCAAACCTTACCTCAGCCCCCCCTAGCTAGGGTAGCTATTGCAAGATCACACCTCCTCTCTTCCCTTATGTATGCCTCCCCTGTACCCACCAACCTGTCCAAAACTGATCTCAACAAATTATCAGAATGTTACAATCATATAGCCAGATTCGCTACTGGCATGGCTTTTAGGATCCACCATTGCCAGAACCTCAAAGCAATGGGATGGCTAGAGTATCCTACCCTTCTACAGTTCAACCAGCTTATAGTAGCGCATAAAATACTCCATCAACCTGATAACACCCCTGCCCTCAAAAATATTCTCACCCCTCATAGTGCCCGCAGGCCATTACGCTCAGCTGATAAACTAATGAGATATTGACCCAAAAATCCAACAACTCTGCAGGCGATGCTATATTTGCCAACTCACCCAGTAAAATCTGGAATCTACTCCCTACTGCTGTTACCAAGGAAACCTCACTGTCCCTATTTAAAAGGGAACTCAAAAAATACCTCATTGGCTGTGCTCTTGTTCTAAACCTGACAAACAACTTCACTAATACATGTCTTGCTACCCAACCTGCTGTTTAGCCAAGTATCAATGTCTCATAGCATTTGAATGTCTATGCAGTCTGAATTATGAGATCTGATTGTATTCTATGTTCACATTTCCTGATACGTCTCTGCCAATCAGATGTAAGTCTGCACATTGTGTATATTGATATCTGCCTGTATTCTTTGTCTGTATTTTTCTAAACATGTCTGCCTGAGATTATCACTCAGTGATGTATGTACTGTCTCTTTTATGGTATGTGGAGCTTTTCTCCCCGGGCATAATTGAAAATGGACATATATCCAGTCGGACTATCCCGGTCAACAAATGTAAAATAAAATAAATAAATAAAATAAAACTTAAAGATTTTATCATATAATTGTAAAATATTTGCCTTTTTGAAGACTCTAATGATGGTGGAGACAGTTACTAGGGGAGTGGATGTTTTGAAGGTAATGTTAACCAATAGGTGGCTGGACATAACTAATGAGGGACCAAGCGGGAGGTGGGAATAGGCTGGTGCTAAGTTTGTGAGAGTTAGGGCAAGAAGATTCCTGCCCCGGTGGAATATAGGACAAGTTGATACATTAAGTTCTTGTTCACCCAAATCCAAGAAGCAATAGGCATACCGTGTGTTTGTCGGGTAGGTACTCTAATCTATGGAGGGATAGTTGAAGTGGCCAAGTCAACAAGGATTAATGAGCCATTGCTTATGGGGTATTTTAGGAATACAGACGTTTTCATGTTCATGTGGACTCATGGATGAGAATCAATAACAGGCTATAAGCTGAAAATTTGACTTCCCTAAGGTGAGCTGGAGTTCTCACTGAGGGATTCTGCTACAGCGGGCAGGAAGTTTAAGGCATTGCAGTCCCAAAGCCCACTTTACATTTGAACCATGTCTCAATAACAACATAAATATGGACACATTCCAGATTCAGAAGTGCCCTCGTATCAGACAGTTTATTGTTAAGATTCCTGGCACTGAGAAGGGTCACCTTGATGCTCGCCAATCTGGAATGTTTATTAGAAGAACTCTGCCTAAATGAGGCACAATAGGGGCAGTTAAGGCTTTTTTTTTTGCATTTTATTTTTAATAGTATTTTACCTCAGCTGCACACTAATTCATCTGTTTACTGGCATTGTCTTACTGCTCAGCATGTTACGAGAAGGGAATATATTGTAGTTGTGAGACATTTTAATGCAAATGTGATGATGGCAGTGAAATGTTGCAGGTAAATCTGCAATCTCTTAACAAGCTGCCTCTTTTTTCCATACTATGCGACTGAGTCACATAAATCTTAATCTCTTAGTAAGACTAAAGCTTCCAGTTCACCCTTAAAAAGAAGTCCATGTACCTTAATTGCTTAAAAATGTTCATTTTATATCGTATGCCCAGCAGGTCTGCACTAAACGGGGATGTGAAATGATAGACAAGATATAGCTTATTTGTGACCAGTTTCTGTATTGTTTTCTGGGGCAGATATATATATAGATAATAAAGTGACATTTAAAATAACAAGGTCATTTGCCAGAGAGATGGTACATACTTTGTTCGTATTTCTGCCTATTGTCAGTAAAAACAAAATGGCAATATCACCTGCCACCCTGTTTAATGACAGACTTGCATTCGTCAGTTTTACATGGATAGAAATAATGCATCTTCAAGTCCTGACACTTATAACACATATTACTGTTTTCTGAAAAGCAATTACCATTTTCAGCACCATCTGTTTTCTCACTTCATTTCTTAGGCATTTGATATAACAAGACAAGAGTAACAGAAGTCATTATGCTCATCAGTAATACTCCACATTACTAAAAATACTTTAAAAATATAGTCCTGCCAATGATTTTAGGAAAGATGCACTATGAAGCAATACACAAGTCAGCAGTCATAACATTTCATGGCAAATCTTCAAGCATTTCAGCAACAGCTAGAGAGTGCCAGAAACACTTGAATTTAATTTTGTGAAACAACATGCTTGGCAGATTTTATCTGCAAGATGCTGCCAAGTAATCTGTTTTTAAATATCTAAGAATGTTTCCTTCTGTGTTTTGCTATGTGTTTACAAAACCAGTTATTCTTTTATGTTGCACTGTTGAGGAAATCAGGGTTACATGCTCACCCACTATTGTGCTTGCAGGAGAATACCCACCATTAAAAAAATACTTGTATTGTAAAATGGCACAAAATCCTTACCAACAGCTTCTTTTCAATTGCACTTCATGAAAAGTGCATTCAACATGATTAAGTCTATGTGAAGCAGTATTTTATTTCCCCCCGGCAGCAATGGGAAGAAAACATTAGCAATTTATTAATAGACTGTAATGAAAAGATATTTGAACTAGATATAGTAACAGTTTGAAAGAGAGTACATATGTCCAATGGAAACTAATTTTGAAGCCTAATGTCTATGTAATCTAATTTATTAATCCTATTTCCCACTGATGTGCTGCTGAGTTGAGCCTATGGGCACTTCAGAGGTCAACCACATTATACATGATTACATGAAAATCTAGTTAAAAATGACTTTACAGCTGGAACGCTGAGCCACAAAACTAAACTTCAGAAATCTGACTATCGTTTTGTTTGACTGTGCTAGCCGTAAACCAATATTAGAAAATGTAATAGGGCTTGAGTGGAAATAATTTTTCCTCTAAAACTCTGCTTTATACAACCAATTAACTCGATAATTAAAGGAGAAAAATAATATGCCTTCCTGCTATATCATAAGTTAGCATTCTCCTGTTCAAGAAAGCATGCTCATATTATTTATCTGGGCATTTATAATTGAAATGTAGCATGACAATACATTTCTTCATTATCTACCCTTTTATCCAAGTGTTCCAAAAACAGCAACTTTTACAGTCCTACTTTGTCAGAGAAGCATGGATGGTCAGTTTAGGAAAGAAATACCTAGAAAGATACTTAGAAGTAAGGTCATCATAGGTCGCTAATACCACAGGACAGTCCTCATTCAAGAGACTGTGATTTGCAGAAGTACATGGTAATAATGATTACTATCTGTCTAGAAAAAGTAATTTGTAATTGTCTTCTAAATGTGCAGAAAGCTGTAATATTGTACCTGAAATATGTTAATGTTGTACACAGGAGCATACAATGCTAAAGCAGGGAGTCTTATTTTTTATAACTGTGAAAAGTAGACTCTTGCATTTCTTGAGTATAAGAAATTTGTCCAAAATCTCACATTTCTATAATATTTGTAGTTAGGCCTCTCGGAAAATATTGGACTGGATATACTTGGCAAAAATGTTCTTAGTTTATTTTACTGATTTTAATTTATTAACTGTGATGGTCTATCTGGGCAGAATAGCATCTTTTCAGTTGGGTCCCATTAGTTAAATCATAAAGTCTGCATAGATCAGAAGAGTTGTAGCTTCATTTTGGCAGATGTCAAATACCTCCTTTTGGAAAAGTAAGTGTCAAATGCCTTATTGCAGTTCAAGATACCACCTGTTGATCCTCAGGTATTGAATATTGAAAGGCTATTCAGAACGTCTGTGTACATTCTTCAGACACATCAAGTACCTGCATTTTTTCATTTTACAAAAGTAGTTTGTTATATGCTATTCCAAACTATGTTAGAAGACACCATCTGGAATGAGTGTCTTAGAACTTTCTGCTCAGATACAGGATCCATTGCTTCTCTAAAGGTCTCTAGTAGGTAGGATGACTAAGTAAAATCTGGTAAATACTTTTTTTCTATATAAGGCAAAGCCCCATTTTGAAGTCTTATCTCATATATCTTACATTCCACTCTACTTCTCACCTTTCTGGCCAGTATTTGAGTTCTCTGTAAGAAAATATGTTATGTTTCAAGGCTGGACACCCCAAACTGCTCATAGTTCATCATGTAAAATCTGGTTATTAATCTTTTGTCATTAGAAAGTATCTTCTTGAGTCCAACACATATTCTCAGACAGGTTTGGATTCTTTTACCAGTGCTTGCACTGTAGTGAAGCTAATGGGGATATTTTGCTCCAGAGTATGTCATCCCTTCAATTAGACATTGAACCGAGTCTATCTGCCTGAGTTGATGGCAGATCAGGTTGCAAAAGATCCCCCAATTAGTTATCAAATGATTAGGGAAATGTATACAATCCTGGCCAAAGTCCTTCTAGTCATTATGAACACCACCTCAGATATCCTCCATAAAAGAGGCCACTAGCTTATTGGGACTAACTTGCCAACAACACATAAAATAAAAATAAATTCAATGTAATTTGAGGTATAATGCATGGCCATGTTAGATGAGATCCCTTCTCCTAGACCACATTTGCAGCCAGACGTAATTTTACAGGTGATGGGGATTTGCAGCCTTCAGAAACAGAATAGTTCACCTTTTCCTCAGAGGACTTAAAAATCCATCTGGAGTTAGAGACTTGAACTGAAGGCCAAATATTTGGAATTAGAATCAGTGGAGAGACTACAGTGTTTGGAGGCTGAAGAAAAGGAGAAACAGATGGAATTAGAATTAGCAGAGAGACTGTGTCACTTGGAGGCTGAAGAAAATGGGAAGCTGCATCAACATGAGATGGAGATGCTGACTCTTTGTCAGGGTCATGCAAGTAATGGGAAAAGGAATAATTGAACTCAAGAAGCAAGAATTTCTTCCACAATTTACAGAGGATGATAATTTTGATAGTTTTATTTGTATATTTTGAGGAATATTTAAACAGTATAATGTTGACCAAGGGCTCTGGCTATGGCTCCTGACCTCCTTACTCTATGGTAAAGCTGTAACTGCTGTTTCTAAATTGTCTGATACTGATGCTTTAAACTGTAATAAAGTAAAACAATGTTTATTGGAATGTTTTAAGTTGACACCTGAAGCTTACAGAAAAAAGTTTTGTGAGCATAGAGCAAGGCAGATGAAAGTGTATGTGATTATATTGCTGAGTTAAGCACTTATTTTCATAAGCAGGTGAGTGTTTGTCAGGTTACCATTTTTGAAAGGCTGGCAGACCTTTTGGTGAGGGAACAAGCCCATAGCACTTTGCCTGAGGACATGAGAATCTGGGTGGTAGACGGGGAGTTTAACTGTACAAGCTGGGGGGAAAAGGGATCTCTACTTAGCAAGCATTGCATCATTGCACAAGAAAAGAATACCCAGTGCTGCACATGGATATAAGGGAAGCCATGGTAGGCAGCATAAACCACCCCAACAGAGTCCACCAGTAACAAGGGAAGCCACTGGTGCAGGTACATGGCTTGGATCAAGGGTTAGATGTTTTAAATGTAACCAGTGGGGCCATGTAGCATACAGATCTCCCTGGAAGCAAAATGAGGAACAAAAGATGGGGAGCCAGCAAGTGGGATAACAGTATGCCTGTGGTAAGTTGCCTGAAGACAACAGAGGTACCAGAATATCACTGGAGTTTATATCCTTAGTGGATGGAAAACAGGCCACTGCTAAGACATAGCCTCCGACATAACCATTGTGAAGCCTGCAGTGGTTAAAGAGAAGCAGTACTTGCTTGGGCAGTCCACTCCAATCAGAGCTTTAGGAGGGACTCCATTACAAATGCCTTTGGCCAGGGTTCACCTTGACTGGTAGGGTGAAAAAGAAAGCGAGCAAGTAGATTTGTATGAGGATATCTGTGCAGATGCCCTAATAGGGAATGATTTTGATAATGCAGTACCTTGTGTGCATGCAGTTACATGCAGTCAGGCTTGGAAACAGGCATGTGGGTTTGGTAGCCTGGGGTTGACCCACACAGACCCCACCCTTAAGCCAGGCTGGTGAGGTGGCTATTTCAGGGAGGTAGCTTCCCTGTAGCAGTATGTCTGAAGGTAAGCCACAGCTGCTGGTAGGGACAGATGTTCCCTTAGACAAAGTGACTGCGAGGGCAGAGGTGAGTGGTAGTACCCAGGCTGACAGTGAGGCACTGCTGTCAAAGGATACCAGACTTCCTCTGGAAAGGGAGTTAGGAAGGGTTAGAAAGAGTTGAGGCATGCTCAGCTTTTGGACCCTACACTAAGAGGGTTGAGGGAGGTAGCTAGGGAGACATCTGATCCTCAAGGAAAAGGTGAGTCTGTATACTGGAACAAAGGGTTACTGTATAGAGAGTGGACCCTTGAGGGAGAGCTAGAGGTTGAGATAGTACAGCATTTGGCAGTGCCCAGAGCCTACAGTCTGGCACTTTAAGCCACAGCCCATAACATTCCTTTTGTAGTTCATATGAGTATAAAGCATACCAAGAGATGTATTATACAGAACTTTTATTGGCCTGGGATTGTAAGGAATGTAACAGGGTATTGTAGGACCTGTGAGCAGTGGAAAAAAGTAGGCATGGCAGGAGACAAAGTCAAAGATCCTTTGATGCCTTTGCCTGTGACTGATAAGCCATTTCAGAGGGTAGCTATGGATATTATGAGGCTCTGAGTACCCCAGGTTCCACATGGAAGAAGCATATCCTGGTGGTAGTCGATTATGCTACTAGGTACCCTGAGGCAGTGGCTCTGTTCTCCATAGAGGCAGAGGTGGTGGCAGATACTTTCTTAGAGATTTTCAGCAGGGTAGGTTTCCCTAGAGAAATACTGACTCACAGAGGTGTCAGTTTCATGTCAAACATGCTGGCTTGTCTGTGGGAGTTCTTTGGGCTGAAGCACCTAAATATCAACCCCTACCACTCCCAGACTAATAGTCTTGTGGAGAGGTTAAACTCTACACTAAAGATCATGCTATGGACATTTGCAGACCAGTTTGAGTGAGAGGGACAAATATTTGCCCCATCTGCTGTTTGCATACAGAGATGCACTCCAGGAATCCACAGGTTTTTCACCTTTTGAGTTGTTGTATGGCCATAGGGTGAGGAGGCCTTTAGATTTGATTCATGTTGTGTGGGAGGGGGAGTGTGAATCCTACAAGAAGTCTGTGATGGCATATGTCCTAAACCTCAGGACAAGGCTTAGGGAGCTCATGAGCTTGGCCTAGGAGAACCTGGCAGGAGCCCAACAGTAGCAAAAGGTCTGGTATGACAGGAATGCTCAACCCCGAGAGTATGCTGTGGGATAACCAGATATGGTGCTCATTCCTGTCAGACCCAATAAGCTGCAGTCAGCCTGGGAGAGACTCTTCAAAGTGGTAAGGACAGTCAGTGATGTTAACTACATGGTAAACCTGCTAGGCCGGAGGCAGGGACACAGATTTTACCATGTTAACATGATGAAGCCTTATCATGACAGGGAGACACTTTTGCTGAGTTAGTGTAGTGGATAGCATGAGGAGTCTGAGGGGGTTCTGGTGACTAATATCCTCAGTGAGGCTTGGACTGACACCTTAGTGAATGGGGTAGCAATGTCCCAGTGGCTATTCCCTACTGAGGTTAGAGAAATCTGAGCAGTGTTACAGGAGTTTTTAGACATGTTCACTGGAAAACCTGGGTGCACTAACCTGGTGCAGCACTATCTGGATACAGGACCCCAAAGGCCTATTAAGCAGGCCCCTTAAAGGGTGCCTGAGAGAGGCAGACAGACTCTGAGGGAGGATATACAGGAAATGTTTGAATTGGGAGTAATCCAGAAGTCCAATAGTCCCTGGGCCTCCCCAGTAGTGCTGCTTCCAAAGAAACATGGCAGCACTAGATTCTGTATGGACTACGGAAAACTAAATAGTCACATAGAGTCAGATGTTCACCCCATGCCTAGGACAGAGGAAGCCTTAGAACATCTGGTTGGGGCTAAGTTTCTGACTACTATTGATCTGACCAAGGGCTAATGTAAGGGGCCCTTGAATACCATTTCTAGAAAGAGGTCAGGCTTTTCGACTCCTTTCAGATTATATGAGATGCACTTTGGGATGAAAAATGCCCCAGCAACCTTCCATAGGCTGGTAGATCATATCCTAACAGAAGGAAGAGATTTTTCCCTTGCTTATCTGGATGATATTGCCATCTACAGCCATTCCTGTCAAGATCCCCTTCAAGCATGTCAAGGAGGTCCTGGGCAGACTGTAATGAGTAGGGTTGACCATTAAGCCCAGTAAGTTTCAGATGAGTGTGACAGAGGTCTCCTACCTGGGACATATAGTAGGCAGTGGTAAGATCAAACCAGAACCTGCCAAAGTGGAAGCGATTTAGGTGTGGCCTGCCCCTGTTACCAAAATGCAGGTGAAGGCATTGTTGGGGACAGTAGGGTACTATAGAAAGTTCATTCCCAATTAGGGTAAAATAGTTGCTTCCCTTACAGACCTGATGAGGAAAGACAAGTCAGATAAAGTAGTATGGACCCCAGCTTGTAAACTGGCATTCCAAAAGCTTAAAGGGGATTTGGGAGGACCCCCTGTGTTTACCAGTCCAGATTACAGAAAATAATTTGTTGTGCAAGTGGCTGCTTTGAACCATGTGGTGGGGGCTATACTCAGCCAGGTTTCCTCAGAGGGAGAAGAGAGTCTAGTGGCTTATCTCAGCTGTAGACTCCAACCCAGGGAGGAATGCTATGCAGCTGCAGTAAAAGAATGTCTAACCATAGTGTGGGCACTGTAGAAACTTCAACACTATCTGTATGGACAGAAAGTCACTGTAATTACAGAACACAATCCCTTACCATGGCTACATAGAGCCAGCCAGCAAAATACCAAGTTATTAAAGTGGAGCCTAGGGTTGCAGGCATATATGACAGTGCAGCACTGTAGCGGGGTTAGCAATGCCAATGCAGATGGGCTGTCAAGACAGGGTATGGGTTAATGTGTTCCCAGACAGGCTAATGTCCCTCAAGCCATGTTTATCAAGGGTCACGTGAAAAACTAGCTTGAGTCTTCAAAGGGAGGAGAGATGTGATGATATGAGTTATTGCCAGCTATAAGAAGAAGTAGCTGGATTGAACCCACTCAAAGTAATGCAGGCTGCAAATCACCATGTGCTGATTTGCAGCCTGCATTACTTTGAGTGAGTTCAATCCAGCTATTTCTTCTGGCTTTTGTATTTATCTGCTTCAGTTTGTGCTTTGTGACTTTATTGCCAGCTATGCCAGAAGAAATAGGGCAGTGGATGTGTAACATATGCCTGCATAGCTAGCTGGAGTTTTGTAAAGAATTCCATGTCATTTGTATATCAAACTGATTTGTAAAGATTCTTCTGTTGAAAATGTATTTGTAAAGCTGCTTGTGTTAAAAATGTACCAACAGTGGGTCCTGCCAGAAAGAAAAGAAATATACCTGTATGACTGTATCATAACTGATGAAATTAATATATTGTAACAGAGGATACTGGATGAGAAGAGGTAATCTCAGTGCAGCTAACTTTGAAAAAATAGTCTGATATTAAATTACCTGGTTTATGCCATAAAGATTGATCTTACAGTTCTGATTGCAGCCAGAGACAAAATGTCTGTGAAAAGCAGGAATACGAATCCTACTGTTCTGTCCTTAGGGGTGAACAAACTGCTACTTTGGAAGGGTGGAAGTTTTTCAATAGTTTTATAGATTCCTGATGCTATAGCACATCTCAGCAAAGCTCTATCTGTGTGGTATGGTAGTACGGGTGTACTTCAGAAAAACGAAACCCCAGAACACCGAAACTCACATCACCAAGATGACATGAACGAAATCCCATTACACCGAAAGACCAGAAGCGCGAAATTCAAAATCCCAATATTACTGGATTTTGAATTTCATGCTTCTGTTGTTACGGTGCAGGTAAGTATGTTTGTGTAAGTGTATGTTTGAGGGTTAGTGGTGTGTGCAAGTGTGTGTTTTGACTGTGCTGTGTGGGTGTGAGTTTGCCTTGTGTGTCTGTTTGTGCGATCTCAGAGTTAGAATATTAAAGAAGGGGGGTGGGGGTGCAGGGGGGCTTGCCCCCCTGCCTATCCGTATTGTAGGATGTTGTGTTAGGTAGTTTGGGGCAGTTGTGTATGTGTGTGTTAACGTGGTTGTGTGTTTTCGGTGTTATGGGGTTTCGCGCATGTGGCCTCAATGTTGTGGATTTCGGTGTTATGGGGTTTCGTTTTTGCGAAGTAAATCCGGTAGCATATATGTGCTAAATTCTGGTCCTTTTTCTAGCAAAGGGGTGGTGTGAGAACCAGAATCAGATGACCAGACGATTGTGATGGCATTCTGTAATCTAGCACTAATATGACATTTCAATACTAGATGAGACAGAAGTCTCAGTGCAATCTGTTTTTGAAACTTGTCAAAGAAGGAAGACCACTCACCCACTTCATATTGCCTTGCTTTTGTAAGTAACCAGAGAATAGTAATTATTTAGATCAGTCAGGAAAATGTAGTGAGATTAGTTAAGTATTGTTTTTCTGTATCTGTGTGAATCTATCCATCTGTGTAATTTTTAATATTTCCTGCGACTGAAACTCTGGTTTTTATTGTAAATAGATATTTAGAATGTTCATGTTATTTTATTATTTATTATTAAATATATTTAAATGTCCATTGTGGCTGGCCTTTTAGAGAATAGTTTAATGTTTGAGAATTCTTATATGTATTTGGTGGCACTGTGGCCACCCTTAAAAGCCTTGTCTCATTGGTCAAACACTACCATTTGTATTAATATTACTCTGTATAATTGGGTACCCTTGTAAGAGCCTTACAGTAGATGGTGTTAGAGTGTTCTGGTGGCAATACCCACCTTATAGTCTAGGCAAAGGTAGTAGAGCTAGTAAATCTGTGCAAGCCTTTCTCAGATGTGTGGGTGTGTGTGTGAGAAAATCAAATCTCAAGGTGTGTCTTTGTCAGCTACTTGGAGCAGGGACACAGAGTATTGGTTTCACAGAGAGGTCAGTGGAGGACTTGGCTTGGAACACTCAGCTAAGGACTCAACTCTACAGTTATGCCAATGGGGAGTCATACTGGGGGCCTGGCAAGAGAGAGGGAAATGCAGCCCTCAGAATGAGTGGGTTCCCTGTGTGTTCTTAAGGGAAATTGTGCTTGGTGCAGAGAGCTGCATCTGGAAATAATGTATTTATCTATTTTTGTTTGATGGAAACATCCATCAATGGTATCCTTAGTGAGGATTGGGACTCCTTGATTACTGGCCCAGAAAAGGGATGTTATAATCCCATTCATGTATCACGTAGTTTGTCTTGCCACATGTCTTGTTCTATTTGTCTACTTTTACCTCTTATCTATGTATCACCTAGAGAGTCCTCCTGATTTTACAGCCATTGTTTTACATTTTTCAAATCTTTATATCCATTTTGGGAATTGTGCATAAGTTTATATTTTGTTGCCTAGATGAAATGTAAAAAAGGTACTAGATGTTAAGGACTTCTGTATTCTGTATTTTTCTATTCTGTTAGTAGTAGATATACTTAATTCACTCCTGCTTTGTGAGCAAAATGGAATTGCCATATATTAGTCCACTATCCTCATTACTATAATTAAATAAATTAATAGTAAAGAAATATAAATATCATTGTCAACCACCTAATCAGTTAAAGTTTCCTGGTGAAGCCTCAGTGCACTTCTGTTCAGGTGGTGTCTACCCTGACTACTTTGTAAACACTTTGTTAGAGCAATCTCCGAATAACTTCTTTGAAATTCAAAATGTGCTTTTGATTCATCCAGTTAAACTCTAGTTATTGAAACAGTCTAAACAAAATAATATTCTGATTTATTTACTCATCTTCCTGTAAAAATGGCTTAAAAATGAGAGAAAAGCTTTGAAAACTGCACATACAAACAGATGAACACAGTACTTGTAATGAGCACAGGGAATCAGTGCTACCAGTTAGTTTATCTGAAATATATGTCTGTAATCTTAAAAATATCAGAAATGTGAATTAAAAATGAAAGATTTAGATAACAGGTCTCATCGCACTACTTACATGGCTGTTTGGTTTACAAACCTGTAAAAAGGGAATATGACTGACTATATGGCCTAGATGAACACAAACATCTTTAAAGTGCTTCTTTTCAGGAAAGGTTCAACACTACAGGGCTATAAGTTGAAATCTAATAAAATACACATGAATTTTATTTAAAATGCAATAACAAGTAAGATACAGTGATGTGACTGAAATGAGTTTAGGTTGCATGTTATTAGTTGATAATTATTATACTGGTTACTTTTTTAAGTGAATAATTGATGCAGTTTGTCCTTTTTAACAGTCCATGATTCTTAACTGTTCGTGTTTACACTGAGTGTTCATTTAATGCTTGGATTTTTGTCATTATTTCAAGAAGTTGTATGCTTCATGGTGTTTTTCTTCTTTGTCGTTTTTGTGGAAGATACATTTGGTCATCCTCCTCATTCGTTATGGCTATTATGTTTAACTTCTCTCAGTCAAATCATTTGCTTAGCCAGCCCCTTTCATTTGAGAGTCCTAAGATTTTCTCATTGCCAACTTAAACATTTTGTGTGTCACTGAGCTTGACCTTCAGCTTACACCTTCTGGCTTTCTGTTTGCATCTCTTCTTCTGCAATTAACAAAGTAATTGCATTTTCTGTATATTTGGCACACAGTGCCTGTATTATTCTGTCTCTTTTTATATTTATACACACTTCATGCATGTTCCTCTAAATGTATGCCTTGTCATAAATTATATATCTATTTGCTTCAATTTTATTGACTTTTTTCTCAGTATAATTTCATTTTTCTTGGCCTGAATTTCTGAAATATCAATCAGTCTAGCAAAGTCCAGTGACTTATCCAAGGCTATGTCTAGCTGATTCACTATTTCCCTCTTTGTACTACCAGTCCTGTGTGGCTGTATTATTTGTATCTTGATTATTTTTTCTTCATTAATTCATTTACATCTGTGGTGCTACCTGAGTAACTCATTAATCAATGCTGAAAGCACCACTGTCCCAAAATATATTCCCCATTCCATGCCTACAGATTCAATGTGCACACACAAGTCTGTGCTTAGTGCATGGTAAATACATACACAGGCACAAATGTGGACCACCTTTGTGCATGAGTAAATGAAAACAACAAAAGCACATTTTATTTTTGAAGTTTTAGGGTAAGTTTTTTTTATTTTCTAAGTGCACTGCAGCCTGTATAGAAGCACGTACAGTACACCCACCTGGGGGGACCATGTTCATTCTTTCTGCCAAAGCAGCACATCCTCATATATTTTGCTCTGTTGTTTGAGATTTCTATTTATATATTTATTTTAATATATATAATAAAAACAATTACCGGATCCCTTGTCTACTAATAAATCCCCTCTGTAAATAATGACATTTGTCCACAACAGATTGATATTTGACTCCATTGTGCAGAAACCATTTGGCTTGTCAGACATCAGTCTGCCTTTGAAATGTACCTGCCTGATTTCTGAATTTTTAGTTTCCATACTGGTGGCAATAAAAGTTGAGCTGTTTCCTGTACCTCTTCCCATTTACTGAGGAGTAGTGGAATGGAAAAATTAGAAAAGCATAAAATGAAAATGTCATTTTACTGTCACAACCCTCAGTTACTCTAAGCAACATTGTTCAAAATGAAAATGGAGTGTCATGAATTACTAAGAGTAACTTATTTTGCATGTTTGTTTGTCTTTCGGCTTTTCCCAGTTAGGGGTCGCCACAGCGGAACTCCGGTCCGCTAATGATTAGCAGTAGATTTTCATGAACGCCGAGGTACCAGCTCGACATTCAACCTTCAACGAAGGCACGCCCATTTACGTATGTCTTTCGAACGGCCACCCAACCGCGGGGAGGACATGCAGACTCCACACAGAAGGCACTCTCTGCACTCCAGCCGAGAATCGAATAGGAGAACCTCTTGCTTTGAGGCAACAACGCTAGCGCTGCACCACCACGGATGTAGTAACTTATTTTCCATACTTCCCCAATATGCATGGGACTTTCTTACTGGATATTTTAGGGACTGTTTATCTCTCTGCTCTTCTGCTTAACCTCATACTGAGGAATATTCCCTGCTTGTCTGTTTCCGTATACTATGATGCTCCACACTGAAAGGTTTGGTCATACTATCGTTATGAATTTTTAACAAATATCATCGTAAATAGTACTGAATCAGTCATTAGAGGAATTGTTTCAAAGAATAAGGTAACTCATTTTAACCATGCAGTGAACATCCTAGTTGGAGTTTTTTTAGTAAGTATTCTTTCTTTTACCCATTTGTTTCACATTATGAAGGGTAGTGTTCCACATTTCAAAGACAGAAGGCTATTAGAAATGGGGCTCCTTTATCACTGCCATGTCCATGGTTAGTAACTGAAGCAACTTTTATTTTGTCAGCTGAAGAACAGGTGCAGTTTAGTAACTGAAGCAACTTTTATTTTGTCAACTGAAGAACAGCTGCTCTTACTAAATAATTCACATACTTTTCAACTGCCCTTAGTTTTATGGAATGTTCTTGATACTGCATTATATCAATTATTTCAAAAATGGAGTGATGTCTTCAAAACAGCTTTGCAGAAAATGGCATGAGCAAAAGTTTTGTCAGTTGTTTGTATAATTATACTAATTAATTTTACATACTATGGAAGTACTGGTTAAATATAAAATTACCATTATGTCTGGATGACATATTAATATCACCATTGTGAATATGAGTGTGGTCTGAATAACAGTGCAACTATTATATTTTTTCAGTTATGTACATTTGTTTACAGGTAGCATGGAAAACTACATTCTCAGAATTTTAATGCAGGCAAAAGTTGTCCAGCCAGGAATTCTTTAGGTGTCAGGTGGTGTGGAATTTCACATAGGCTAGGTGTGAAAGAATTAATATCTGCTATCTCAATTTTTTGTTGGTGCCCTCATCTTGATAACATATGTTTTGCAGACTCCTCTTTTTCTGTTTAATTCTTCTGAATGTATATGTTTTATATGCTACATATTCATGGTTGTAGAGTGCCAATTTAACGTTTCTGATATATTCTGGAATGTGTTTGCACTTGATTCCTGCCTTTCCTGTAACAAGGCTAGTCCAGATACACACTTGCTGTATCCACGACTGTCTATAAGTTTCTGAGCCCCTCAAGCCTTTCTGTGTTGGAGGGAAGCCTTATAGCTTATCAGTGGGAGTGGTAAGCACTAGGTAGAGTATATACCTCAAGAGGAGTGCTTTCTGGCCCAGAAATTGTAGGTTATTGGCCATTTGGGCAGTTTTTCCATCTCTTTCAACTTTCTAGTTTAAAAGCCTGTGTTTGCACTTGTTTCCCGCCTTTCCTGTAACTAGTCTAGTCCAGATACAGATTTGCTGTATCCAGGACTGTTTGAAAGCTTCTGAGCGGTGCCAAAAAGTCTGCTCTTCAATTTTTCCCTTAGATCTGCTAGTTCTCACCTCTCCTGCACCTTTACTAGCTTATTAGTCTAGCACTTTACCAGACTTCTTGTAGCAATTATTGTAGCACACAAAAGTGCTACCAGCACTAAAAATTCTACAAAGAAACGGCTCCAGTACTACTTATTAATGCCCACCCTGCCAGGCATGTCTAAAGATCAGTTCCCTCTGCTTTCTCCTATTAACCTGGTAAACTTGGGCATCCTGAGGCAGTGTACCAACTGCCTCATGTACACTGACAACCCTCTCCTCTTACCTCCTAACACTCAGACTTGCAAGAGATGCACTTATATATCCAAACTGGTAGCCACACACTCTCCAGCCAAGACTGGGATAGCTGGTCAAAAGGAGAATGTCAACACTTGCACCACACCACATGGAACACATAGCCCACCAGAACACACACCAGCACTGCCTTCACATAAAAACATAAACCAAGCACCCACCTTCATGGAGGCTCTCAAAAATCTACCCAAACAGCAAAGAACTCCAAGCAGAAGAGCACCCGACCACCACAAAACAACACCAATCACGAGACATATAACTCTCCTAAACAGTGTGCCACTCAATGCCCCTAAGGCAAAACAGCATTCCAAACACTCTAATCATAGGTAACTCGATAGTGAGGCACACTGATGTCCCACTCACTAGGATGAATAAGAAGAAAGTAACGGACAGTTGCCTGTCAGGTGCCAGGATCCGCCACATAATGCATGCACTCAGGTCCCTCAACAGCGGGTACAAATATGACTCTATCATTGTACATGTGGGTGTGAATGACCTGAGACATACCTCCCTGGACTACATGAAAAGAGACATGGAGGAGCTCTCAGATTATGTAGCCCAGGCAGGTAAGACCCTAGCCCTGAGCAGCCTCCTACCATCAATCAGAATGATACCACAGTACAAGCAGAAAATGATTGATTTCAACAATTGGCTAAGTTTCTGGTGTCATTCTAAGGGGATCCACTATCTGTCTGCCTGGGATGACATGATTGACAGACCTCAATGCTTTGCCAGAGATGGCCTGCATCTGTTACCCCTGGGCTTCCAGATAGTGGCCAAGGCTCTTGCCACCCCTATAGAGCCTTTTTTAGGTGGAGTTCCAAAGACCAAATTACCACCATAACAGCTACAAACAAATGTAATCTGAGGGTCATGCTGCGTAATGCTAGAAGTGTACATTTCAAAATGCACTTGCTCTAAGCACTCCTTATAATGGAGAACATAGGTTCATAGGTTGGTACTAGACTATCGGCCCTAGATCCTATACAAGCCTAGCCATAACAATTTCCTGGATATTTCTTCCCACAAAATTTACTTCCCTGGACCTCTGTCTAGCAGGGCGACTGACATGATCCCCAGGGTGAATTTCCTGTCTCCCATCCAATCGTCAAGGTTCCTTTTGAAGAGTGCCAAGGAGGCACTCTGCTTGACATGTATGGGCAGTCTCTTCCAGAGTATGGGGAGTCTCTGGGTTGGGAACCTATCCCTCCAGCATGTTTTGTTCATTGTGATGACAAGGTTTAGATCCCTGGAGTGTATGGCTCTGAGGGATTGGGATTTCTTCAAGTGGAGCATGTCCAACAGCTCAGGTTTTGACATGGCCTTGTATGTTCATAGGTAGGTACTAGGCTACCGGCCCAAGGGCCTACACAAGCCTAGCCAACAAGGTTCCCTGGCTTACGTCACCCAAGAAAGTTATTTTTTTGTGCCACTGTCGAGCAGAGACACAGAAGTGATCCCCGGGGTGTATTTCCTATTTTCCATCCACTCATTAAGATTTTTCTTGAAGAGTGCTAATGAAGAACTTTGCTTGACATAGATGGGTAGCCTGTTCCAGAGTATGGGAAGTCTCTGGGACAGGAATCTGTCCCTCCAGCATGTCCTGTTTATTGTGGTGACAATGTTTAGGTCCCTAGAGCATGTAGCTCAGAGGGGTTGGGATTTCTTTAGGTGTAGCATGTCCAACAGCTCTGGGTTTGACATAGCTTTATATGTTAGGCAGAGATCACCTCGGAGTAGGCGATATGCTACGGAGTAAAACTGGAGTGTTTTGAGACGGTCAGTGTAGGGCATTTGTTTGAGGCCAGTAATCCTCTTTGTGAGGTACTTCTGTGGCCTTTCCAGTTGCTGCAGATGTCTTGTGAGGTACATTCCAAAAGGGGCGTTGTACTCTATAATGGGTCTAATGAGTGTCCAGTAGAGGGGAACAATGATCTCTTTTTTCCTGGATGAGAACTCTTTTATGATGAGGTGTGCCATGTAAAAGGACTTCCTGACTACTGTGGCGATGTGACTATCAAAGGGAAGACTACTGTCCACCTGGGTCTCAAGATCTCTTATCACGCATTCAGTGTTATGTAGATTGCTGCCTATGTGGTAGTTCATGGGTACAAAGTTTTTACCAAAGGGGATGACACTGCACATTTTGGCATTGAGCTTGAGGCCATGGCTCTGACACCAAGCATCTGTCTCAGTGAGGCCCTTCTGTAGGATGTCCACATCATTTGGGGACTTGACTATGGCTCCAAGTTTGCAGTCATCTGGGAACTTCATTAGCCATAGGCCTTCTGTGTTAGCCTGTACTTCAGAGAAGTAGATACCAAACAGGAGAGGTCCCAGGATGGAACCCTGTGGTGCTCCACTTGTCACTGCTTTGAGGTAAGATTTGGAGTCTGCAACTTTTACAGTGTGGGTTCTGTCAGTGAGCCAGTTGGCAACCCATCTTGTGATGTAGGGATTTATACCTAGTTTAGTGAGTTTAGCTATAATTCCAGAATGGGGGATGGTGTTGAAAGCCTTGGCGAGGTCAAGATAGGCAGTGTGAACCACCTTACCCTCATCTATGGCTTTGGTGACTGCTTCAAAGAAGTCGATCAGGTTCAGGAAGCATGATCTGCCTTTCACAAACCCAAACTGGGTGGGATCCAGAGGTTGGAGATTACCAATGTCTTTATTTATGAGTTCCATAATGATACGTTCCATGGCCTTGCAGACCAAGCTCGTCAGGCTAATAGGTCGATAGTTCTCGGGATCAGTGGTAGCTCCCCCTTTGTGGAGTGGGATAACTGTTGCTGTGCGCCATTCAGTGGACACAAAGCCTGATGCGAGGCTATTATTGAACATGGTGCTTAAGTGGGGAGCCAGTTCATTCTGAAGTTTGTGTCAACATTTGTGCTGTAACAGATACCTAGTTCAAGGTGCCTCCAGACTGGTAGCCCAACATAATGCATCAGAGATACTTCAGGTGCAGCTAACATTGGGTAAGACAGCAATTCAGGTCATAGCCCAGGTCATAGGTCCCTAACCACGTCCCAAGACTCTCACTCCACATTTCTAAGCACCCTGGATAATTTTAGGTTCCAACCTAACACTCTCATACTGGGTGACTTCAACTACCCATCCATTAATTGGGAAAACTATTTATGTACCAATACACTTGCCCAACGTTTCCTGGAATTCATTAATTCCAATGCCCTGGACCAGCACATTCTTACCCCCACTAGAGGTAGCAATAACCTTGACCTTGTCGTTACTAACATGGGCGACCATTTCTCTACATCATTAGTCAACTCCTCCCTGGTTAGATCCCACCACAAACTGATCACCTTGGAAATCTGCATCCCTCCCACCCCTCAAAGGTAATCACCATGAAAAACTTCTCCAAAGCTAACTTTCGGCTCCTAAAAACAGAGGTGGCTAACTTCATGGCACCTATGCAAATGGAGAATAGTTGCATGACTGCAGAATCATACACCAATGCACTGTACGAACACATACACAAATGCATGGATCTTTCCATACTCAATAGAACCAAGACGCTCTCCTCCAAAAAAGAAAGCCAATCTGGTGGTCCCCTGTCATAAACAAACTCTACAACAGCATGAGGAAACTGATGTGGAATAAGGTGAAGTCCCACGACTGAAAAAACTCCCTTATCAGCCTTATCAAAAAGTTGAGATCCCTCACCAAATCCTCTGAAGCTACCTATGAAAACAGAATTGGCCAAAGCCTTTGATACCATTCCCCACTCAGGAATCATAGAAAAACTCACTAAGCTAGGCATCAACCCATATATCACTAGGTGGGTTGCAAACTGGCTCACAGATAGAACCCACAGTGTGAAAGTAGCTGACTCCAAGTCAGACTGATGACCAGTCACGAGTGGAGTCCCACAGGGTTTGATCCTGACTCCTCTCCTGTTTAGTATCTACTTCTCTGAAGTCCAGGCCAACAGGAAGGGACTCTGGCTGACAAAGTTCACAGACGATTGCAAGTTGGGAGCTATTATTGACTCCCCAAGTGATGTTGACATCCTACAGAAAGACCTCACTGAGACCAACGTCTGGTGTCAGAACCATGGCCTTAAGCTCAATGCCAAAAAATGTTTTGTCATCCCTTTCGGGAAAAACCCTTTTCCCATGAATTACCACACTGATGGTAGTCCACTGAACACAGAAGCCATTCTAAGAGATCTGGGAACACATGTTGACAGCAACCTCTCTTTTGACCACCACATTGCCACTGTGAACAGAAAGTCCTTCTCTACGGCACATCTCATTACTAAGGGTTTTGCATCCAGAAAAAAAGAGGTCATTGTCTCCCTCTACTCTTCCCTCATTAGGCAGTCATCGAGTACAATGCCCCATTTCGCATGTACCTCACTAGACACCTGCAACAACTGGAGAGGCCACAAAAGTACCTCACAAAGAGGATTCTATGCCTTAAACACTTGTCCTATATGGACAGACTCAAAATAGTCCAACTATTCTCTGTCTCATATCACCTACTTAGAGGCAATCTCTGCTTGACTTACAAAGCCATGTCTGCCTCAGCTTTGTTAGAAATGCTACATCTAAAGAAATCCCAATCCCTCCACACCACATGCTCCAGACACCTCAACCTCATTACTGCAATTAACAGAACAAGATGGAGGGACAGGTTCATAACCCAGTGACTGCCCATGCTATGGAATAGACTTCCCATACATGGGACCTAACTGGCCCTCTTCAAGATAAATCTTGATGAATGGATGGGATATAGAAAATTCACCCCAGGGATCACCCCAGTGGCTCTACTCGACAGAGCCACTGGGAATTAAGGTCAGGTGGCACGATGCCAGGGTAATCCTATGGGCTAGGCTTGTAAAGGCCCCAAGACCATTAAGCTAGTACACACCTATGAATCTACCATGCACGTCTTCTATGCTTTCTTAGTAAGTACTAGCCTAGCTTCCCTTGCAAACCATGTCAAACCTAGCCAACTTGCCTTTCTGTGCTCAGATAACCTATCCCACTTGGTTATAGATTGGCCTTATCCATCCCATGGTTTAATATTATATATGAAACCTAATAAGAATAACTGGGGTCATACTATAGATAATCTGAGAGGACTCATGCATGGGATAAAGCATTTAAAAGCTGCCTCTGTCATTAGTCATAGTGGGGTCAGTCCTGGGGTAAATTTTTTGTTTCCCATCCATAGATGTAAGTTGCACTTGAATATGGACAGGGACAAACTTTATTTTATGTGGATGAGAAGTATGTTCCATAGCAATTGTAACCTCTGCAAGATATACCTATCTCTTCAAACTGTTCTGTGGATGTTACAGAAGAGGTTTAGAGCCCTAAATTTAATATTTCTGATGCCATTTGAATTGCTGATGGCACTAAACTCATCAGTAATGGATTGGAGGATGTCTTGTATGCCAGATACAGCTCACTTTTCAGCAGTCTGCAGGATACTGAATATAGTGACAGGGCTTTAAGCTAGTCCATATAGGACATGTTGTTTAGACGTATCCTTTTAGGATAGTATCTCTGTGGGCATTCTAGTTGTTCCATGTGTCTAGATAGATACATGCAAAAAGGACATTATATCCAAATAACCGGCCAATTGAGGGCTGAGTAAAGGGGGGCAATGGCATCCCTAAATCTAGACACAATCCCTTTTAATATAAGGTGTGCAATATAGAATGACTTTCTTAAAACAGTGGACACATGCTGGTCAAATTTAGTTTACTGTCCACATATGTTCTCAAATCCCAGACATATGGGTCAACCCTTAGGAGCATATTGTTAATGTGATAGTTCCCTGGGGTAGATGACTTCCTATAGGATACAATAATGCATCTTTTGGCATTTAGTTTCAGTCTATGATTTTAGCAGCAGTTATTTATTTGGGAGAAATCTCTCACATGATGGATAAGTCATTTGGGGATTCAGTAACTGCTCCTAGCTTGTAGTCATCTGTACGCTTAGTCAGCCTAAGCCCTTTGGTATTGGCTGCCACTTTAGGAAAGTAAGTGCTGATCCACAGAGATCTTAGCAAAGAACTCTGGGGACTCCACTGGTTACTCGTCTCTTTGTGGAGGTAAATTCCCCTGTTTTAAAGTTCATAGTTTATTAGACTAATGACCTAAAGGCCTTTTTAAGCATAGCCATGCATTCCAAATCTCTGACAAGTTCTGGTGCCCTCAATAAGTATAAGCAGGGGCTTGGGAGATGAAACATTTACAGGCTGCCTGTATCCATTAGAGATATAGATGCCAAACCAGGGATGAATTTCCTGTTCCCCATCCAGTTGTCCAAGTTACACTTGAATTGGGTTACTGAAGTAAAAAACAGTCACAAAAACTGTAAATCCACAGAAAGTAGTCAGGAATCCACACAAAGTAGAATTTAGCGCTTTCGTCTCTTTATTAGACTCTTCATCAGAATAATCATTACAAGCAACCCCACCCTTAAATACATCTCCCACAGCATTAATAATGACATAATTTCCTGTAGAAAATGCATACAGAAAAAATGTTAAAATGGTAACACTGTATTCAAAAATTCTATTCATTAAAAACATAGTGATAATGTTTCATACTTAAGTGTATGTAAATACAAATACACATATATTCAATCATATATTCACATATAAAACTATGCTTTTAACCTTAGAATCGAACTGATGGACATAGCAGTATTCAAACCAGGATACTCAGAGGCATTAGCTCTCATTTGCCATCTCAGTTCCTTCAAATCCAAAAAAAATCATTTAGGGGCCCTCCCCACTCCCCCATTGTGACTTGATCTGTAATAGTAAATCTAAAATAATGTCCATCATGTGTAGCAATGTGTACAGCTAAGGCATTTTTCATGTCTCTCTTCTTGATATAATTGTCTTGGCATATATGTGTCCTAAGTGCATTAATATTTTTTCCTATGTAATAACGAGAACATAGGGAGCACACTGCTAAATATACCACACCTTTACTAATGCATGTGTACTTTTTTCTGAGGTGGTATTTCCCATAATTGGGTATCCATACTTCTCTGCCTTCTTGAATATTCCTACACTGTAGGCAAAACCCACATTTCATCATACCCCCCCCCCCATTATTCCTCACACTATTGTGGGTTTAAATGATGTTCTTAAGGCTGGTGTCTTTCTTATATATTATTTTAGGCATTGTTCCCACTAATTCCAAGTAGTCTTGGTTGGTCCCAAATATATTCCAATTATGTGTTAATATATTTTTGTTATCATAAAACTGGTTGTTAAATTTGAAAATAGCTGATTTTCCAAAACTGTTGCTGTTTTTCTGTTCACTCTATTTCTACCAAACCGTGATTCTTGCCTAGTAAAGGGGTGAAATGTCAATTTGCTCTCTTCACCCTAACTTCTGTCAAAATGTTATCCACAAATGTTACTGGATATTTTCTTTTAACAAGCATACATTTTAATACATCCAACTGTCGTAGAAATTCATTTTCTTCTGACATGATTCTAGCTATCCGTACCCCCTGTCCTTTAACTAAGGATTTCTTCTGATGTAGGAGTGGCAACTATTAAAATGCCAAAGAGTGTTGGAATATGTTGGCTTTCTAAATATGTTGGACATAAATTGCTTTTTGTTTGCATTTTTCTGGATGGTAATGTCAAGATAGTTCACACTTTCTTTACTTATATCTTTAGTGAATTCCAAAAATTCAGTTCTGTTACTAACGAACTCAAAAAACCTATTTAGATCATGTTTACTGTTTTTCAAAAAACAATTATGTCATCCAAAAACCTACCATAGAAAGTTCAACTTTCATTAAAGGAACTTTTAAAGACAATTTCTCTCTCCCAAAAGGCAAGTACAATGTTGGCAAAAATGGGGGCACAGGCTGTTCCAATTCCTACCCCTTTACATTGTTTAAACAGTTGTTCTTCAAATGTTATAATGTTAGTATCTAATACTAGTTCCATTAAAGTTTTTATTTTTAACGTTAAAAGCATAGTTTTATATGTGAATATATGATTGAATATATGTGTATTTGTATTTACATACACTTAAGTATGAAACATCGTCACTATGTTTTTAATGAATAGAATTTTTGAATACAGTGTTACCATTTTAATTTTTTTTTCTGTATGCATTTATTACAGGAAATGATGTCATTATTAATGCTGTGGGAGATGTATTTAAGGGTGGGGTTGCTTGTACTGATTATTCTGATGAAGTTTCTAATAAAAAGATGAAAGTGTTAAATTCTACTTTGTGTGGATTTCTGACTTCTTTCTGTGGATTTACTTGAATTGGGTTAGTTAGAAACTCTGTTTTACATGGATGGGAAGCCTATTCCAGAGAAAGGGTAGTCTTTGGGATACATACCTGTGTCTCCAGCAGGTCCAATTTATATCAGAGCACATATCATTGCTGGAGCCTTCCTGTGTCCTGACAGAGTGCTCTTCAAACTATCTGGAGACATACAGAGCTAAGTATATTTTTCTGGCACTTCAGAGTTGTATACTGTTAATTGTTGCTTGACTAATTTGATATCATTGCTGGCTGACATCAGAGTTGTGCGCTGTTATTTTTGCTTCACTGTATAATTTTTCAGATCTCTGCTGAAGGTGTAGGTTTTCCCCTACCCACCCTCCCTCCTTATTCCTGTCTTGTTTAAATTTGGAGGCTTTTGCAGCTGCCTGCCCCCGCTGTAGAATTGATCTGGGACCCTCCCCCCAGTCTCATCTCTTTACCCCATTCTACCTAATAGACTTCTGCACTTGTTTTTAGTCATTTATAATTTAATTGCATTTTTTTAAACTGTTTGGTCTAACATTGCTACATACTCAAGTGTGCTAGCTTGCACTACATTTGAATTGTTTTTACTGCTGTTTTAGCTACTTTTCTGTATTAAAAAAATCTAAGCCTGTTTCCTACCTTTCCTGTAACTAGTGTAGTCCAGATTTAGATTTGCTGTATCCAGGACTGTATGTAAGCTTCTGACCCCCCCCCCCCCAACAAACATTCTGTACTGCAGGGAAGCCTTCTAGCTTATCAGTGGGAGTGGTAAGCACTAGGTAACCTATCTACCACATAAGGAATGGTTTTGGCTCAGAAATTGTAGTTATTGGCCGTTTGGGCAGTTTTTCCATCTCTCTTAACTTTCTGATTTAAAAGACTGCATTTGCACTTGTTTCTCCCCTTTCCTGTAACTAGTTTAGTACAGATACAGATTCTTAGTTTTAGCACTTGAATTTGCTTATTCATGATCAGCACTTGTTCAGAACTTGTTGTAAGCACTAAATAAGCTACTAATTACTACAGCACTCAACCTTCCTCATTATGTAGAGGAAAACAGTTTTGGTACTTACTTTCCTCACTTGCTTAGAGAAAAACAGCTCTTGTACTCACTTTCCTCACTTATCTAGAGGAAAATAGTTTTTAATTCAGGCATGTCCAAGGGTCCGCTCCCAGTGTTCTCTCCTGTCTATCTGATAAATCTGGGCATTTTGGGGCAATGCAGAAATTGCCTCATGTACACAGACAACCCTCTCCTCCTACCACCCAACACTACAACTTGTGAGAGATGCACTTATCTAGCAAAACTGGAGGTAAAGCTCTCTCCAACCAAGACTGAACTTGACAGTCAAGAGGAGAAGGTAAACACTTGTATTACACCAAAGTCATCACATCGTCTCACTAAATCTACACCACCAAAATCCACACATAGAAACACAAAAACATTCGCGGAGGCTCTCAGTAATAATCTGCTCAAGCAACAGAGACCTCCAAAGTAGAAATGCAAGCAACCTCCACCCCCCAACACAACATAAATGACACATAGCCCGCAGACTCAGTGTGCCACTCAACCACAGCCAATAAGGCAAAACAACGTACCCAACACACTAGTCATGGGTGACTCTATAGTCAGGCACACTGATGTCCCACTCACCAGGCTAAACAAGGAGAAGGTTACTGTCAGCTGCCTGTCGGGTGCCAGGATCCGCCACATAACCCACGCACTCAGGTCACTCCACAACAAGTACAAATATGACTCTGTCATTGTCCATGTTGGTGTGAGCAACCTGAGACGTACCTTCCTGGACTACATGAAAAGAGACATGGAAGAGCTCTCCGATCCTGTAGCCCAGGCAGGTATGACCCTAGCCCTGAGTAGCATTCTGTCATCACCCAGAATGATATTGCAGTACAAGGACAAAATGACTGAGTTCAACAATTGGCTAAGTTTCTGGTGTTATTCTAACGGGATCCAGTATCTGTCTGCCTGGGATGACATGGTCGACAGATCACGATGCTTTGCCAGAGGTGGCCTGCACCTGTCACCCCTGGGATTCCAGATACTGGCTAAGGTTCTTGCCGCCCCTATAGTGCCTTTTTTAGGCAAGGATCAAATGACAAATTCACCACCATAACAGGAACAGGCAAGCAAAAACTGAGGGTGATGCTACTCAATGCTAGAAGTCTAAATCTCAAAATGCACTCACTCAAGGCACTTCTTAAAATGGAGAACATCGATATCTGTGCAGTGACTGAGACCTGGTTCAAGGCTCCAGAGAGCACCCCTGCACTACCAGGCTATAACTCATACCACACTTTTCGGCCATGTAACCTGGACCGGAACACCAAAGGTGGAGGTGTATCCATATTCATTAAGGATATCCACACCTCCAGGCTAGTTGCTCAGCATAATTCATCCAAAGTTATCCAAGAGCAACTAACTCTGGGCAAAACTGCAGTCCAAATTGTAGCTTCCTATAGATCCCCCACCATGCCCCAGGATTCCCACTCCTCTTTTCTTGATGTACTGGAAAATATTAGGGTTCAACCAAACACACTAATAATGGGTGATTTCAACTGCCCCATCATTAACTGGGAAAACTACTCATGTACCAACTCCTTGAAATTCATAAACTCCAATACCCTGGATCGGCTTATCCACACCCCCACCAGGGGCAACAATATCCTAGATCTAGTCATTACCAACATGAGTGACCAGTGTTCCACACCTGAAGTCAATGCCTCATGGGTCAGATCCGACCATAAGCTAATCATCCTAGATATTCACATCCTGCCCCCCCTCCCATTAAGGAAACCACGGTAAAAAATTTCTCCAAAGCCTACTTTCATGCTTCTTAAGACAGAAGTGGTGAACTTCATGACACCAATGCTGACGGACAATACAGTTACGACTACTGAATCCTACACAATTGCATTTTATAAGCACTTACACAAGTGCATAGACCGTGCTATCCCAAACAGAACCAAGACGCTATCCTCCAAAAAAGGAAGCCAATCTGGTGGTCCCCTGCCATAAACAAACTGTACAACAGAAGGAAGAAACTGTTGCGAAAAAGAGTAAAATCTTATGAGTGGAGGAGCTCCCTGGTCAGCCTCAGTAAAAAGCTGCGATCCCTGATAAAATCCTCCAAAGCTAGTTACAAAAACAAAATCACCACTGATTCTAAAGACAGCCACAAAGCATTCTATAACTATGTCAATAATCTCAATGGCAACACTCAGATCTGCTCTGAGTTACAGCACAATGGCACTAAATATACAGACCCAACTGATATTGCCAACATCCTGGCAGATAGGTTCAGTGCTAACTTTACCCCCCCCCCCTCTCAACCCCTAAAGGGACGATCTCTATACCAGAAGAATGCAAAGTTCCTGTAATCATGGCTGCACAGGTAAAAAACACACTTTCCTGCAAACATGGCTGCACAGGTAAAAAACACACTCTCCAAAGCCAAGAACACAGCATCCGTGGGACCAGACAATATCCCAGGCTGCGTTCTACACGAACTACAGAATGAACTGGCACCCCACCAAAGTACCATGTTCAATCATAGCCTCACTTCAGGCTTTGTGCCCGCTGAATAGCGCATAGTGACAGTTATCCCACTCCACAAGGGGGAGCCACCACGGACCCCGGGAACTACCGCCCCATTAGCCTGATGAGCCTCGTCTGTAAGGCCATGGAATGTATCATCATGGAACTTATAAACAAAGACATTGGTAATCTCCAAACACTGGACCCCACCCAGTTCGGGTTTGTAAAAGGCAAATCATGTCTCTTAAATCAGATAGACTTCTTTGAAGCAGTCACCAAAGCCATAGACGAGGGTAAGGTGGTTCACACAGCCTATCTAGATCTTGCCAAGGCTTTTTGACATCATTCCCTATTCTGGAATTATAGATAAACTCATTAAATTACATATAAATCCCTATGTCACAAAGATGGTTTGCCAACTGGCTCACTGACGGAACCCACACTGTGAAAGTAGCAGACTCCAAATCTGACTTCAGACCAGTGACAAGTGGAGTACCACAGGGTTCAGTTCTGGGTCCTCTCCTGTTTGGTATCTACTTCTCTGAAGTACAGGCTAAAACAGAAGGTCTTTGGCTAATGAAGTTCGCAGATGACTGCAAACTAGGAGCCATAATCGAAACTCCTAATAATGTGGACATCCTACAAAAGGGCTTCACTGAGACAGATGCATGGTGTCAAAGCCATGGCCTCAAGCTCAATGCCAAAAAGTGTATTGTCATCCTCTTTGGTAAAAACTCTGTACCCATGAACTACAACATAGGCAGTAATATACTTAACACTGAAAGTGTGATGAGACCATGGGACACAGGTGGACAGTAGTCTCTCCTTTGATAATCACATCACCACAGCAGTCAGAAAATCCTTCTACAGGACACACCTCATCACAAAAGGTTTCTCATCCAGAAAAAAAGAGGTCAATGTTCTCCTCTACTCATCACTTATTAGACTGATTATAGAGTACAACGCCCCTTTTGGTATGCACCTTAAAAGACATCTACAACAACTGGAAAGGCCGCAGAAATACCTCACAAAGAGGATTACCAGCCTCAAACAGATGCCCACACAGACCGTCTCAGAAAACTCCGGCTTTACTCCATTGCATATCACCTACTCAGAGGTGATCTCTGCCTAACATACAAAGCTATGTCAAACCCAAAGCTGTTGGACATGCTCCACTTAAAGAAATCCCAATCCCTCCAAGCTACATGCTCTAGAGACCTAATCCTTGTCACCACAATAAACAGAACATGCCGGAGGGATAGATTCCTGTCCCAGAGACTTCCAATACTTTGGAATAAATTACCTATCTATATCAAAAAAAGCTCCTCATTAGCACTCTTCAAGAAAAATCTTGATGATTGGATGGGAAATAGGAAATTCACCCCAGGGATCACTTCTGTGGCTCTCCTCGACAGTGGCACAGGAAAATAAATTTCTTGGATGGCAAAAGTCAGGGTACCTTTTTGGCTGGGCTTGTATAGGCCGTAGGGCTGATAGCCTAGTACCTACCTATGAACAAGGGTTAAGGTTTTAGAATGGGTAATTCTGGTGATGTTTGTTTTGTGGATATGCAGTAGTTCCATCTCATTTGGGTCTGACAATGCCTTGTATGCCAGGAATAAATCTTCCCTCCGCTACCTGTAGAAGACAGAATACAGGGATAGGGCCTTGAGGCAGTCTGCACAGGACATGATACTTATGACTTGTATTCTTTTAGTGAAGAACCTCTGTGGACAGTCTAATTGTTGGATATGCCTGGTTAAGTACATACCAAAAGGGGCACTGTACTCAATGATAGGTCTGTTGAATGCCAAATAAAGTGGAACAATGACTTCTTGGATCTTGATGCCATACCTTTGTTTCTAAGCTGCACAACATAGAATGATTTCCTCACTACTGTAAACATGTGAGGTCAAAGACTAGATTACTGTCTGTGTTGTGTCCCCAAGTCATTGACTACTGGTTCAGCTGTTGGGGGAGTGTTGTCAATATGATAGTTATTGGGATGTCTTCCCAAAGGATACTATTATGTATTTCATGGCATTTAGTTTAGGCCATGGCTCTGACACCAGTTATTTGACAGTTATTTGTCTATGTTAGCCCTTCCTAGAGAACTTTTGTGTTTGTAAGGGATTCAATGACAGCTCCTAATTTGCAATAATCTGCAAATCTTATCAGCCAGAGGCAACTGACATTTGCTTTGACTTCACAAAAACAAATGGCAAAATGGAACGGTTCCAGGATCGATCTCTTTGGGACTCCATTTTAACTGTCCTCTTTGTAGAGGTGGACCCCCGCCACCACTTCTAACCTCCTGACTTCCTGTATGTTGTCTGTGAGCTAGATGGTGATATAAGGGTTTATACTTAACCTGATGAGTTTGTCAACAATGGTCTAGTTTGGTATTGTGTCAAAGACCATGGCCAGGTCAGGGTAGGCAGTGTGAACCATTCTGCCCTCATCCATTGCTTTGGTGATCTTCTCAAAGAAGTCCACCAGGCTAAGTAGGCATGAAGTGCCCATGATGAAACCAAATTGGGTTGGATCCAGTGCCTGGAAGTTTCCTATGTCATTACTGATCATTTCCATGATAATTCTTTCCATGACTTGCACATGAAACTAGTGAGACTTATGGGTCTGTAATTTCCATGGTGTGTAGATGGCCCACCTTTATGCAGAGGAATGACTGTTGCTGTGTTTGGGTATGAGAACAGAAAATAAATGGTCTGTAATTATAGTTTTATTCTTGGAGTTGACCATGTTTGGGAGAGGTTCCTGGGGTTATAGGGGGTGGATTTTGAGTGAACTTTGACTGCAAAAGATATGAAAGAATCAGGTAATAGTTTGAATTGGATAGAGCCTAATATTAGCTTATTTCTGTGTTTAAATAGTAACCATTTTGCTTTGGCATGCATAATATAGTGCTACAGATCAGGTGGAGAGTTTAAGATGGTATAACACATTTTCTTTTCAATGAAATACAGGGTGGAGGAATTTTTCTTTGAAGCTGTGGATATGATTGGAAGATTGTATTTGATTTGCGTTAGTAGTAATCCTTTATCTGTAGTAGCAGATCTTGCTTAAGAGCTTAGGGGAATTTTTCTAGCCCACAACAGCACTGAGGTTGCTTTTTTTTCTTGTTTTTCCCCATATGATTTTGAAATCAAGGGATGGGTCAAGCTGTAACTCCAAATATGTTAATGAAGTTGTAATGTCAGTTGGAGTACTATTATTGACTTTGGTATCAATGGCTCTGGGAGATTTTGCCAACTTTTGGTAGATCCCAAAGAAAACACTTTTTGTTTTAGTAGGGTTAAGTAAATGTTTGTTGTTAATTAGCCTTAATTGATGCAGTAGAAATCTTTTCTTGGTTGTGGATGAACTGCTAAGTGACAGTGGCTATCTAGATTTGCCATATTGTGAATGTATAGTATCAGAGTTACAGGTATTGGGTAATATAAAGTTTATGAATTTTGCAAAAATATAAGGGGTAAAGGTATGGAAAGTTGATGTACACTCTTAATGAGAGGTGATGCTTCAGATACTGAAGGTCCTATTTTGATCTTAAAGAGTCTGTCTGACAAGAAGGTATGAACCAGGGTACAACATGATAACTTGTACTAATACCTTGTAGAATATTTAAGAGGGGATTGTGTTCAGTAAGGTCAAAAGCTTTAGTTAGGTGAATGAAAGGACTCCAACAAGTTTGCTATTATCCATGTTTTTGAAGACTTCATTGATGAGTGTTCATAGTGCACTCTTGGTACTCCAGACTAGGTGCCATGCTGTTTTAGTAAGAGACTGTGTCACTGTTGAATGTAGACAGAAAGCTGATTGTACATGATTTTTTCAATAATTTTTCCAAGGGTAGGGAGAATAGAATGGGATGAATGTGGAGAGTATTTTCAGGTTTTGGTAATTTTGATAGACATCTCATTAGTGCAGTTTTGCAAAACATGTCCAAAAGCTTCTATATGATGTTGTGTAATAAGCAGAACTTATAGATGTGCAGTATTGGCAAAGTAAGAAAGCTTTTGCAGTGAGAGAGAAATGTAATAAAGAAAGCCATGAACATAATAAAGAAATCCAATTAAAGTCAGTGTATTCTGTAAGTGTAATAGTTATTACTTGCAGATCATGTGCCAGGTATTAATGCAGGTATGAGTATTAAACTCCACACTAAACTCTTTGGAGTAATTATAGATGACCAACTTAAATTTGATTTTCACGTTTTTCATACTATTAAAAAAAAACACCAAAACCTTTGGTCTTCTTTATATAAATAAAAAGTTTCTCACTCCTAAACCTAGAATCTGAGTTGCCCAAGCATATCTTCTCCCTAACCTCTTTTACAGCTCTCAGATCTTAACCACCTTACAGTCCTCACTACTTTCCCAACTAGAAACTACCTTCAACAAAGTTGCTAGATTTGCTGCTAACCTGCCCTCACACTTTCACCACTGTCTTGCTCCCTGGGCACTCAGTTGGCTTGAGTTTCCTAACCAATTGCTATTTACACAATTGTTATCCATTTTATTTTAAATAACCCCTTATCCTGTCCTAGCATCTCCTCAATTGTCTCTCTCTCTCTCTCTACAAACCTCTTTGGTCTCTTAAAAGTGCTAACTTAAGTCTGTTACAAATTCACAAATCAAAAAAGTCTTTTGCACAGAATCTCTTTAGCTATTTTCCTGCTCTTTCATGGAATAAACTTCCCTTGATTCTCAGAAATATTACCCATATACAAGATTTCAAGAACTCTCTTAAGGGATTCTTCAATAGCTCTTGGATTTGCCAATGTATTCACCCTACATGAACTCACTTCCTTTCTCTAATGATATATTTCAAGTTTCTTTTTTCTTAATGTTCAGTTATTTTTAATTTATCTTTTTCTACTTATATTATGGTTCTTTGTTGTTGCTTATCGTGCTTATACTGTTATATATGTTTTTATTGCTTATTTTTACTGTACACTGATCAATCTTGTAATTTTTTTGTATAGCAGTCCCTCTAGTGCTCACTTTTATTTATTATTTAATATGTTATTACTTTAATACTGTTATTTTTACTTCCATGCATGTACAGTGCAGCTTTTCTCCGCGGGCCTCTGCTGAAAAAGGGCTTTGCTGAGTCAGACAATCCCAGTTAACAAATGTCAAATAAATAAATAAACCATTATTAAAGTTGATGTCTGATAAAGTTCAAATATAAGTTGTAATTAAATTATATTATATATATTTTATAAGGGCTGCTATGAATAATATAGAGAGATATATATGTAGAGGGATATATTTGTTGTGTGTGGCTTTAAATCAAATTTGGTCCTTTAACTGATAATTACTTGCTTATTGTATATAGCATGGCGTTTTTTACTTGTGTATACATTGCTAATTCAGAAAGTCTCACTTACTCCCCTGTGCAGGGTTAAGCCTAAAAGAGAATAAGGACCAACTTGGGGCGGTCATATGGTGGTAGTCTTGTGAACAGAGTCCCGTGACAGCTCCAGTGTATCAGGCTTTCATTGGTCTCCCCGCTTAGATATACCTGTGGGAGCAAGGTTTGTTAATTTTTTTTATTTTGCTTTACTTACTTTATTAAAAGAGAGAGAGCAGGTAGTTCCCTAACAGTAGGGGACCAGCTGTCCAGCTGTGCTAGTAGTTTGTTCAATGGTCTTCATTGATGGAAAGGTCTGTTGCTGACACCTCGTTTGGAGCAACTTTTTGTTTCAACTGGAGTTTCTCATCTGTGAAAAAATTCGTAAGAACGTTCCTTCTTGAAAACCAATAGAGGATCTTAAAGCTCCACAGCAGCATATTTTTTTGACTGTCTAGACTCCACTGTAGAAATTTTCTTATAATTTGTTTCACAGATGATGTAGAACTTTAAGCTAGCACAGTGTTATTAAGCAAACTGGCCTTCCCACAGATTGCTGTCTATACTTAAACTGCAAGACTGCATTTATTCCACTGCAGAATCAAAAGGGAATATATTCAAAACAGCTTGAATGACAGCAGTCAAAAAAAGAGAGTAAGAAAGAGACAGAGAAGCCTAGAAAATGTATCAGAAATAAATGGAAGCTCTGAATAACATCCTGACATTTGAAAAGACACAAATATATAAAGAGACCACAAAATCTAATTATAGCAGAAGCAGGTAGCAATATCCATCTGTGTACACATGTTGTGTCTTTCGGCTTTTCCTGGTTAGGGGTCGCCACAGCGGAACTCCGGTCCGCTAATAATTGGCAGTAGATTTTTACGTGCTGAGTTGCTGGCCCTGACGCACAACCTTCAACGAAGGTATGCCCATTCACGCATGTCTCCACACAGAAGACGCTCTAGCTGAGAATCGAACAGGACAACATCTTACTGTGAGGCGACAACGCTACTGCAGCACCACCACCGCAGTGTCATCTGTGTACACATATTTTAGGAAAAAAAGTTAAAAATCTAATATGTAACAACTGTACATACCTTCTGCATTTAGGAATTATTCTTTGCTCAGCAATCAACTTCCCTCTCATAGCCCGACCATTCTCCATCGCCCTGTTCATGTTAGCACAGTTCAAATCAGGGATGAACAGTTGTACAGTACATAATGCCCCACTTTTACATCTCTCATTTCAATGCCCACTTAAGTAAACATTTTTTTTTGATGTTTATAAAACTTTCATCTAGTTATACTGTGAAATTCCTAGCCCATATGTTCTAGCTTTCCATAATATACCTTCTCATCCTTACGTCACATATTCCAAACACTAATGACCAACTTGTCACAATCTAAAGCTTCAAGGAGTATGAGAAGGTGAGAAAGAAAATGGGAGGGTAGCCACTGAGCATGTTAGTCAATCCAGCAGCTGGTCCAGAACCTTAACATAATGATGAGGTGAAGAAAGAAGCACTTGTGAGCCCTTTAAAGCCAGCACACAGTCTGACTGTGGCACGGATACAAAAACACAGCATTCAGTCAGCAGAAGCAGCAGCATCCCACTCAACTCCTTTGGTAAAGAATTCTGGGCAAAGTCAAAAACAATAGGGGAAAAACTTAGGACATTATTTTAAAATATTACTGTACTTCACTTAAAAAAGTTGTTAGGATGACAGGTTTTAACATAAACATTAACAACCACACAAAAGAATAAATGAAAAAAGCAGCAAAATAGCCAGCAGTACCAAAGTGTATAAAGATTTAATAAAAATCCGTAGCGTCTCGGACAGTAGGCTTTCCAAGAGTTTAACATAAACATTTTCTGAGCAATAAGTATGAAATTATAATGTAAGACAATACTGACTTACTGTAATCCTTGATTATTTACAGAAAATTAAAAACAAACAGGACAGGTAGGACAAAAATATGAGGTAAAATGATGCATTTTAAAAAGTATGAATAGCAGAGATGGAGAAGAAATGGAACATCAGTTATCCAAAATAATAATGACAAACAAATCTGAGCAGCAATAGTGAATTCACCAACAGACAACAGCAGAGAATACAATTCTGATTTTTTAAAGATGCTGGTTTAGAAAACATACTTACAATTTTCATGCCTGTACTCTTCTGGACTTTAACAAGCACCCCCCCCCCCCCCACACACACTTCTACAGAGTTTATACTGGTTACAGTAGCTAGACTACATCAAGGATTAAGAGAAAACCCCAAAAGGAAACCAAGAAGTCGCTTTCATCTTTTGTGGCTTTCCACCTTCCAGGGGACATTTCCACTTTTTAATCGGGCAATTAACAACTTCCACACAAAATTGGGATGAAAAAATAATAAAATGAACATCCCTAATGAGTTGTAAATTATAATGCAGTCTCAAATCATGACGTTTTCATCCACTACAAAACTGTTTTTTTTCCCCTTAATACAGCTAAGATGGTTCATCCTGGGTCCTAGTGCCTGCCCTGTTGTTACCCCCCCACCCCCCCATTCACATTATTTGTAATGTAATGTACTTGCCTTTACCAAAGTAGTGTTTGTTTTCTCCCTGTATTATGACCCTCATGTAGTTTAGTGAACCTAAGGATTTTAGAATATTTTAATGTCTTTATTTCAGTATTCTTCTGCAAGTGCCTCACTATCTTTCCTGCCACTCAAGTCTCACATTGTTTTTGAAAGGAAGTTGTCTTAGCCTGCACAAAACCAGAAGACCATGCTTTACACTTTTCATTTAATTCACTGCCCACAATTTTATTTTGTGATTGTGCATCTAGATGATGTAGAGGTAAAGTGAAATATTTTCAGATATTTGAGATTTAATATTGGAGACTTATGTTTTGAAGAACATGGATCAGTTATACTGCAATACTATATAAACTGATAAGTAGCCCATCTATGGCCATCAAAATTATGGTCTTCTCTACGTAAGTGCAGATAGTTAAGGGCAGTATGGAGGAGCAGATTTTCCTTGAAGATGTTATACCAAGTTTTTGAAGTGCCTGCTGTCTTTCTCTGATAATTGGAGCAAAATTAATTAACTAGATGCCTAATTAAGGCAGTGCACGGGTGGGCAATCTTGTTTGAATTACAACTTTTAATACTAAAGAAAATACTGTACTTTAGCTACTTTTTTTTCAATAAAACTTGAATGCATCATGAAATACTTTTTAACAGCTTATGGTTATCACTAATTCCACTAATTCACTGAAATACATAGACTAAGAAGTCAACTATTTGCAGTGCCATCAGTACACAAGAATGAAGACAAAAACTACTGTATATAAGTTTTGTCATCTTATGGGGATACAGAACTATGTTGTAGGAGCAAGAAAGAAAGGTTGAAAAACTAAGTCACATCACTGTGTTAATTTCCATTTAGGCTGTTTTATAATATGCAAAAATATAAAACCTTAGTATTATACTGAGGTATTTAAACCACACAAGATCGATACAATTTCAGCAATTTTCACTTCCTAAGGCATTTCAACAATTCTCACTTCCCGAGGCATTTCTGGAGGTTTCCTTTATGTTGAGAATAAAAAAAAGAAACACTAGATCCTTGTATAGTCATCCATCTGAATTTTAGATGCAGTAAAAAGTTAATAATGTAGAATAAAGCTTGGCTGGACATTATAGATTTTATCTGCGAGTCCTTGATACCACTGGACAGTGATAGGCAAAGTCACAAAACAACAGAAGGAAACAGAAACTCAGTTTTTTCCAGACTTACCACACTTCTTCACACAACTTAATACACCGCAGTACTGTCTGTATTCAAAGTTGTGACTTACACACAGCCACTCAATTATTAGTCTGAACGATGAACCAAAATATCTGTCATACTCCTCACATCTTTTAGGAAAGACTGTGGTTTATTTGCTACTTTTTAATAATGACTAAATGTTTAGTTTTTAATCATTCAGAATTTTTTGTTACCTTGACTTTTGACACTGCCTTCCAGCTATCAGAAATTAACCATGAAGTCCTCACGGTTATGAAGTTGCAATTGTTCTTTACAGATATGAATTCTGGTACCAAAGAGTGGCTTCCTGTATACTGGATCTTTGAAGAAAAGTGCAACAGCTTGCTTTTTTATTTAATTATGCAAGCAGATTATCCTGCCTATAACTGTTTATTAAAATAATATTGTGATTGCTCCATATGTTATAAAGCAGTGGGCCTTAGCTGTTCTGGCTCCTGTTTAATGTTGCCATTATAAAAGCTCTTAATGCAATTCACTTTAGTTATGAATTTGAGTATAAAAGTGCAAGTACATATATTCAATATGCTATAGCCATTCAATAATAGCTATCTATGTCACTAATTGATGCTAAAATATATAGCAGATAATGACTTAATAACTAGCATGACTATACAATAATTAATTATAAGTGACTGATAGTATGGGAAGTTTTCTGTGTTTCAGTACATACGACAGCTTGAGATTAGAAGCTTCACCAAATAGGGATTCTTTCATTCTTAATATTTCATTTGCCTGATGAACATTTCACAGAAGTAACATAAAAATGTTAATAAATAGCATTCTTAAGTACCAAACAGACCACTGGCATACACCTGTTACATTTGTTGATGATTTAGTGTTTCCCTAACAACCCAAGCAAGTTCTTCACCTACATCTTGACACATCATCCACACTGTATTTATTTATATATCCGAGCACATGGTTAACTGATTTTCAACAACAGCTCTGCCTGTTTGTAGATTCCCGAAGGCCCCTGAGTCTCATGAACATGCTTGCCTTATGCCTATACTCCCCCAGGCAGCACCTCCTTGTGTTAAACACAACACACAGCGATTCTGTCTGCATTCTTATTGTCTTCTGCACTGAATTAATCCATTTATTTATTCTTTGTGCTGATGTAAGTGGGTCATTCCATGGACCACTACAAAGCTGCTCTGCTTAATACTTAATTTTCTTTTAATGTTAGCAATTATAATTATGAAGTGTCAATGCCATTAATTTTCACTTTTACCAGTATGATATTTTTGCTGTACATATTTCATTCCTCATAATAGTATTTTTCATACTTAGAAACTAAAGGATCAAGTCTAGAACTGTTAGCCTCACTTCATGTGTTACCGTGTGACATGGAGCTTTAAGATTCCTACGCAGCTATTATAAATGAGAAGCATCCTGGACTTCTGGCTGTAGAACCACTTATGCACTCAATTGGCTAAACCTCTGCCACTCTGACTGCTGCTTATGGTTCCATATCATATCACAAGTTAATTTTAGGTCAGCATTTCTATGCTGACTCCGCCAACTGTTAAATCTAGGATAGACTTATACAAAGTCTATGATTTCTGGGGAAACACAGTAGTATAATGATTACTGTTGCTGCTTCACAGTGTTTGGTTATCAAGTCATTTCCTGCCAGGGATACTTTTAGTTCAGATTCTGAATATCATCTCTGTGTCTATGTGGATTTTTGCAGCATGCTGTGCTTTCCTCCCATATCCCAAATATATGCTATGAGTAGATTGCTGATTCTCCAAATTGACAGCTGATGTGCATGCCTTATATGAGTATATGTGTGTATTTGGCAATAGACTGGTCTCATGCTGAATTATTTTGCTGTGTTCCTCCTACTGAGTTGTAGGATAGGGGTCCTGTGACTCCCTGACTCTGAATAAGATAAAGGGGATATCAGACACTGAGTGAATGGATCTCACACATAAGTGAGACATTAAAAATGAATGGTATAGTTATTGTACAACACTATCTTTAACATTACAAGCATTTAAGAAATCTTTAAAATCACTGTACATCTGCGGCTTAGTAGCCATGGCCAAGGCTGAAGGCTTTCCATTAAAGCTGAACATGTTATTCTGTAATATGCAAATTGGGTAATACTGCAGCATACAAATTAGGCAATGTCTGAACAAAAATGCTGAGAGAAACAAAAATCCCAAACAAATATTGCTGTTTGGCTTAATAGTGACTAGTCACTTCCAGGAAAAATATGTGAGAAATCATTGGCCTAAAAAATATATGGAAAAAATGTATAGCGGATACCATAATATTAATGTATACAAGAATGACAATAATTATATTATTTATGCTCTTCCATAAGTTTGCAGGTCCTCAAGCAGTGAAGGCAGATTCAAAGGGGGATCTCAGCTGTGGTACTCGATCACAAATAGTAACACTTGTATTTTCCTGGTTCATGTAATACCATTGTTAGTCTGGATTCAGAAGATGCATGATCTGAAATGTAATGCAGTTAATTTGTATGTTGCTTTAGTTTCACCTTGCATGCTTTTATTATTTGTTTTTAAAGAGTTAAATATAGTGTTGAGATTAGTCTGTCCCCCATTCCAACAGCCGATTGAGAACACTAGTGTGGTGGCTGGTGCAGTGACCCACTGTAGTGGCTAACACTAGCCCCCCCCCCCTGTGGCCAGTCAGGGAATTAATTATTCATAATAGCACCATTTTGCTCAGTCCTTGTGAAGTATTGCTTTCATCTGTGACATAGCATTTCAGCTCAGTGAAGCCTTAAGCAGAGCTGTAAAAACAAACTTCAAAATCCAGTTTGATGTGCTATTAGTGAGGTTAAAAAAGACAATAAGAAAGTAGTGATCCATGTGGGGAAAGTACGTTTTAGCTATTGTAATTTATACTTGGGAGGTGACCTGTTTTTTTAACTTGGCAGAAAAAAATATGTTTTCTTCATTTTACTTGTTGTTTTGTTCGTGTTTGGGGTTGAAGATGTGTTGGGTCAAGTCATCCTACAAATACTGGATTCAAAGATACACTTAAAATGTGTATGTAGAATGTTTGTGAAGTGAGTTATTTAAGTTGTTTCTTAGCCTAGAATTTTTTTAGTCTGAGGAATTTACTAATAAATTAGTTAATCAGACAGGTAAACACTACTATATTTTACTTTACTTTTGATTATGATCAGTTCGTCTCTGAAAGGGGAATCTATTGTAGATTGCTTCTAAACAAATCAAATGAGTGAGGGCCTTGAATGCATCACTGAGAGACTCCATGTTACAGTGACAGTATTTAACTAATATTTGGTCCTCATCAAACCAGGCAGTTAGTGTAGAACACAATGCGGATGAAATTAAAGCAACACTGTTGATGTGGTCAAGTCACATGTGCCATTTGAACTTACTCTGCTACATTTCAAATAATGCTAATATCTGTGGTAATACACATTAAAAATGGGCATAAAATAAAATATCTGATTTATTCAGCATTCTAGTGGAGTACATTAATTTTCAGGGAGATCCCAATTAAAAAAATTAAACATATCTGATCACATCCCTGTATTCACATGGCACTGGTAATTCCTTTACCAGCGAGTGTGATTTTTGTCGCTCAATAAACAAAGTAATTTGAGAGAGACAATACAAATATCAGCATATATCTTTATATAAAAGTATTTCATACTATATCAATTATTTAAATTACTGTAAAGCAGTTTAAACATCAGGTGAAGTTAATTTTCATCTCTGACAGCTCCTTGTCTTTGTAATTATGATCATTCTGCAACTAAAATCCCATATCATATGTCATACTGGCAATGTTGTTGTTGTTGTGTCTTTCGGCTTTTCCCGGTTAGGGGTCGCCACAGCGGAACTCCGGTCTGCTAATAATTGGCAGTAGATTTTTATGTGCCAAGTTGCCGTCCCTGACGCACAACCTTCAACGAAGGTACGCCCATTCACGCATGTCTCCACACAGAAGACGCTCTAGCTGAGAATCGAACAAGACAATGTCTTATTGTGAGGGGACAACGCTACCGCAGCAGCACCACCGCAGTTCTATTATGTCATACGAGAGCTAAAATGCACATTAGATGGAAAAGAGTGAAGTTACTGTTTATTGAATCTCAGGTTCATTTCAGCTTTGGTAAAATGTGATGGTACTTAAGTGAATGATGTACGTAATTAGTTGTAACATTGTCCTTCCGTCCACAACCCCTTCTTTCCATTCATGTACTTAGGATCGTGTTGTCACTTCAACAGTAACAACTATCTAGAGCCAATGACCACACCAATGGGTGGTAAAACCTTGTAACTGCATACTGCCCTTATTTAACAATAGCAAATGAACTGATCTAAGCAACCTAATGACAACAAGGATCAGATCAGACACTCAGTGTCAGCTTTGCTAGTATACCAAAATTAATTCAAATAGCATTTGAAATTGTGCGTTGTCTTGCAATAGCAACATACTTCTGTCCCTCAATATTTACAACTGATTGGCCTAATCATCTATCTACAAAATACATAAAAAAAAAATCATCCTGTGGGACCATTTTTCTCCCACTAATAATTCACCAATTGAAATATGTACAGTGGAGAACTAAGCTGTCTTGTTTTGATAGAATTTAGGTGTCATCCTCACCTAGAAAATCAGAAGAGGCACACACAAAGTCCGTCTCCATGACTCTATATATTCCACTGAGATCTCAAACTTATTATTTCCTTCTTGCACGTCTCTGATTTGGGGGGTTCATTTTGGTATTTTATTGTAGTTACCATACACTAACCTGCATGCCAGACTTTGTCTCGAATTACAAGCCATAGAAGTGTAATTCCCTATTATATTCACTCTATTTTCTTAATAGTATGCCTCAAATATCAGTGATAAAGCTAAGAAAAAATATCAGGCATCCAGTAACTGAATAACCACCATGTAGTTTCAATATTAACTCACCTGAAATACCACTGTCATTTCAGTACATATAAATCCTGCATTCAAAACAATGTTTTGATTACCAAAGTAAAAAATAAGTCAAGTTTTAGTCTTTTTATTTCTGTGGTTACAGCAATAAAACTGTACAAATATATAATCGGTTTACCTTCAAGTCTACTTTGTCATACTATCGTCATTATAACTAACTGTTACATCATAATAACTATGACCTCTAAAAAGTAGTGTCTTTTGGCTTTTCCCGGTTAGGGGTCGCCACAGCAGAATGCTGGTCCGCTTATGATTGGCAGTAGATTTTTACACTGCCGAGGTGCCAGCCCGATGCCCAACCTTCAACAAAGGCACACCCATTCACTCATACACCTATCTGCATGTCTTTAAGCATCACTCAACCGCGGGGAGGACATGCAGATCGCACACAGAAGGCGTTCCAGTTGAGAATCGAACAGGAGAACCTCTTGCTGGTGAGGCGACAAAGCTAACCGCTGCACCACTGCGGCCCATATAATAACTATGTCCTCTACTTTCTGAAATTCCTATTTAGCATCTTTATAAAACCTCACAAAGAATCAGAGATATTCTATTCTTCATCCTGTGCTTGCTAGAGATGAATCACATCTGTAGAGGGAACATTGGAAGACATTCTATGAACATTCTTCACTTCATAACTTCTGGCATGAACCAGAACAAACCTGTATGCATGTTTTGGACTTTTTTCTCATTTCACAAAGTACAACGGTCTATTTGTTCAGGACCTTTTTTAATAAATCTCTGTATAAACTGTTATGGTCTTTATTGACTGTGCAAAGGAGAAACATCACCAGAAAAGAGAATATACAACTTAGATCTTTCGATGTTTCAGGACTAGATTCTGACCTTACAGGATCTATCAAAGAACCCTCTCTGTGGACAGGAATCCCTCCTGCGGTGGTCATTTCACCAACAAAAAACAGAGACATGTCTTTCTGTAACATAACTTTACTGCTGTAGGTTGTATCATCTGAAACGTGACATTGGGACTGATGTTTCTCATCACAGTGATTAAATACATGTATTTTAAGGGAAGCAGACAAAAGCACTAATTTTAGGAGCTTGTTATTTTTTTAATCTTGTCAGTCTTTAGCAGTTACATGGCTGCACCTTTATAAGTTCCTACTCTTTTCCTGCTTTGCTGTATTGTATTAACAGCTGCAATATTATGTATGTTTTTATCTGCACATTTCTTTGTAAAATCTTGAATAAAAGCATTAATAAAATAATCAGACTGTGTTATTACTCATTTAGACATACCCAGAATAATTTCTGATTTTAATAAACATTTCAGGACAGCAGTGTATTTCTCATGTAACGTATGTGACTTCATGCAGTTATTTGTATTTCTGTTTTACAATTTTACCATAGAAAAGCATCAGTAGTGTAATTTGGTGAAGTTTTCTATATGAAGATGGTTTTGTCAAATACATTTAACTGAATCCAAGGAAATGTCTTATTCGCAGAAACAGAGATTAAATTTTTTTCCCTATAAGACTGCTACACCCCAGAGCATTTTTCTTAATTCCATGATGTGGAATCTGGGTCTGCAGCTACATTTATGGGGAGCAGTTTATCCCCTTGGTGAAGACTATATGTTTGACGATACTTATGTTGTCTATCTAAGAACTGTAATTATGGCTGGTCATTGTCACAGAAGCTTATTTGTATATTTGACGGTCACAAAATTGACTTATACCATAACAATGAAAATAGACTTGGTTGTATAGCAGGCTAAAATAGTATTTATTTATTTAACATTTGTTGACTGGGTAAGTCTGACTAGGACAGAGCCTATTTTCAGTGGAGGCCTGGGGAGAAACCCTCCAGATACATGTCTTTAGACTGTGGAAGGAAACCGGACTAGCCAGAGGAAACCCATGCGAATGCAGGGAGAATATGCAAGCTCTGCACAGAAGGCATCCCAGCCAAGAATCGAACCAGAGAACCTCTTGTTGTGAGGCGACAATGTTAATCACTGCACCACTGCGCCACCCTATCATGTCTTCAACTGATGATGGTTCAAAGCCCCATAACAACTGCATTGCCAGTTTTATCACTAACTATAATAATATCTGTTTTTAAATGTAAGTAGACCAGATATCCAAGGATTACCCTAGGGTTTGTTAACAGTTTTCAGGTGTATATTTAATTGCAGTTATCTGATCATTTCTTTCTGTTGTCAGTGTCCCCGGTTGTCAAAGCTTGATTTGTTGCAGCTACATTTAGTGATTTGCCAAGGTCAGATTATTCTGAGCAAAATAAAGAAGTGTTTTTTTTTTTTTTTTTATTTTCCCTTATAACTGACTTTGTACAACCTCAGCGGCAGTAGGTTAAGAGATTAGCAAAGGGAGGCAACATTCTTACGTTACGGTGGTGCAGGCAGGCAACTGCCTCCAAAATGATGTCTTTATGTTTTGAAAAAATATTTAGTGATATGAACTTGTGAACTTTTTTTGTAGTTCAGATGTCGGTTGCAATGTTTGAGCCAAGTATATTACGAGTGTGATTTATCATTATAGATCTTTTATGCTTTTGTAAAAACTGAAAAGTACATATATAACACTGAAATTCAAGGACAACAGATGAATATAAAATGTAAAAGAATAAAAACATACAATAATGTGATACAGAGAAAATCATAACAAAGAAAAATGTGTTCTTATGAACTTCCATTTGTTAACTGAGGTAGAGTGCTAATCAGTTATGAATATTTTCAGGTTTTATTCAGAGTTTTGGTAATAAAAGAAGGTAGAATTACAGAAATGACAAAGAAACATTGCAAAACAAATATAAAATAAATTGATTTGTAGAAAACTATAGTACACAGCACTACAATATAACATTAAAGTTGATAGTTTCAATAAGAGCAGTACTTTGGAAAAGACAATGCTAGCCAATAGTCATAATGAGGTACAGGATCAAAGACTAGTTATATTGTAAAAGTTATAGAAAATATTTAACATCTCTGCTTGTATTTTGCATGTAGTAACTAAAACATGGTAATCGGTAAGACAAGCTTTAGATTTGTCATGAGTGGGTAGACGTCAGATTAATATAGGTAACACATTCTAACCTATTGAGCCCTTGAAGTGAAAGACATTTGTGAAATACTGTAGTGAGGATGATGGTGGGATGTAGTTAAGACAGCTGGATGGGAAGATACTTTGGCTATAGGTAAACTTTTAAAGGGAAGCTGGGGGTGGAACAGTAAGTGCTTCAAGGTGGGATGAGGCAGAGAAGTATGCCCTTTCAGGGAGAGGCAATAGTTTGTCTTTACAAGGGGTCATACAGTGGTGCTCTAGTCTTTGGGCTTCAGCTATAACTGTGAGTGTTTTGTTTAACAACGTTTACCCCCCCCCCCCCCCCCACTGGAGAAGAGAACTACAAGTGATCAGTAGTAATCTGTAATCTGTAGCAGGATTCAAATGCTTTTTGTTCTAGTAGTTTTTAGCTTCAGAAGTTAAGAAATCTGAGATTTTATTGATAAGACAGTTAGTACTGTAAGTCAGACAACTTGCCTAGATAAACTTCAAAAGTTAACTGGTTCTAGCCAGAAGTACAAGTATTTACAGTACATTACCAAGTAAATGGAATCTTCGTGGTGGTGAGCACGTAGGGTTGCCACCTTTTCAAATGCCCAAAGTGGGACATTTTTGGTACAAATGTCAGATTTTGCAGGCTGAAACATACTCACAGCCAGTACAAAGGACAGAACTTACTTTTTTGCCTAAATAAAAGCTTATTCTTGTAGCATTTTAGTTGCTTATTCTGTTTCTTATAACACTTAGGTGTTTCAGATACAGAATAACTGTTTTATGCAACTATTACATGAAATATAGGAAATAAGTTTGTCCTAAAATCTCAGGACATTTGCCATTTTTACAGTTTTTTTTGCAGGACACAACTGCCCAAAGAGGGACTGTCCCTCTCAAAGTGGGACAGGTGGTAACCCTATGAGCACGTGGCCAAGGATTTCAGGTGAAGGAAAGAGATTACTGGCTGTACCAAAGAGCATAATCACTGCTTTTTTTTGTTACTGAAGTTTAGAGTCTTAAGTTATCTCAAAAAACATGATATTTCAACATGCAGAAACCATAAGTAAACTAAACCATAGCATGTTGAAGCCATCTGATGCTGTCTGAGTTATTTATTCAAGATTATGAGCTTTCATTTATTCTTTGCATCGGACTTCATCAGAATCTGAATATAAAAACACAACCATCTCATTTAAAACCAATCATGATGGCATTACATTGCTCATTAACACTCCCAATTAAAATAAAAGCTCACAAATGACTTCTCATTCCCTATTTTTTCTGCTGCTCGGTTAAAAAAACTCCAGCTCTACTCAGTTGCATACCACCTACTTCGAGACGATCTATGCCTGACATACAAAGCTATGTCAAATCCAGAATTAATGGACATGCTCTACCTCAGTAAATCTAAATCCCTTAGAGCCACACGCTCAACGGACTTGAACCTCAGCACAGAAATATATAGAACTTGCTGGAGGGACAGGTTCATAACCCAGAGGCTCCCTTCGCTCTGGAATAGAATTCCAGTTCATGTGAGGCAGAGCACCTCACTGAATCTCTTCAAGAAGAATCTCGATAGGTGGATGGGGGGATCGTAGGTTTGTCCCAGGGATTACTCCCGTGTCACTATTAGACAGAGGCACAGTAAACTAAACCTTAAAAAGGGCACAGTATACTCAAATCAAGGGGTGGCGTAAGCCATACAGAATCGGGCTAGGCTTATAATTGCCCCAGGGCAGATAGCCTAGTATGAACCTATGAATCTATGAACAAAAATCTCTTAAACTGGCATGTACTGTAAGCATTGCTTATGACATTTTCATATGATCCTTACTGATCAAAAATATTTAATAATATTTAGTTAATTCATTCCCATAAATTGTAAAGTAGATACTTGTACAGTGGATATAAAAAGTGTGCACACCACTGTTAAAATGCCAGGTTTTTGTGATATAAAAAATGAGACAATAAATCATTTCAAAACATTTCCCACCATTAATGTGACCTATAACCTGTGCAATTCAAATGAAAAACAAACAAATCTGTTAGGGGAAAGAATATAAAAAATAAAAAAAATACAATAAGCTGGTTGCATAAGTGTGCACACCCTTAAACTAATACTTTGTTACTTGGAAATGTACTCACTGTTTTTCTGATACTGTTTTAATACTTCTCATACCCCTACTATATATTGTAAGAGGTACACTCCCTATTTTATCTTATATTTGTCAGAGAAAGAAATGTTCCTAGTCTTATTGATATGTAATTTAATATTGGGTGCATCTGCTGAAAAAGGTAACATTACAGAAAGGCCTCTACTTGTATGCCTGTTTCAATCTTTCTCAAGGTTACAAGACTTATTGAAGTCTTTGTCACCTATGAACCTATAATAGGAAATTCACCCCGGGGATCACTTCTGTGGTTCTGCTTGACAGGGGCACAGGAAAATAATTTTCTTGGGTGGCAAAAGCCAGGGTACATTTTTGGCTAGGCTTGTATAGGACCTAAGGCCAATAGCCTAGTACCTACCTATGAACCTATGAAAATGGTCTGAAATTTGTCATTTTTACTATGTACAGCTTTTTTTTACCTGCTGCAATAAATTACCCAATATCCAATGTCTAGAAACAGTTATACAGAATAATGAGTCTCCATGTAAAATAGGTTATAATCAACCAGTCTAGAAAGGCAGACCATCTACCCTTTCAAAACACCTTTTTCCTGGTAACAGGAATGGCAGCTGGAGTACTGGAAGAAAACATTAGACAAATTACATTTTCTAAATACGCTTGACTTAAAATTTCCATATTCTTTATCTTTAAAAGTATCCACAAAGTCTATCTTATCCTGATCAAACTTAAAAGTTAAATTCAAAAATGAAGTGGTTGTTTGCAAAGAATCAATAAACTTCTTTACATCTTGTTAATGACCTTTCTAGAAAATAAAAGTGGCTTCAAGGAATCTATTAGGGCAATATATACTGTGCGCAACCGGGGAACCAAGAACTTACATTTTTACCTGCACTGCTAAAATAACATAAGCATAAATTGGTACTGAAGAAGCTCTTGTTGCTACTCAGTTAATAGAAACATTCAGATTCAAAGAAGGAAAAATATTATATAAAACAATATCCATAAACTTAAAGACAGAATGCACGTCTGTTACTTAACATATTTACTGATGGCATTTAAAAAAAATATATAAAAAATTGTTTATATTATGTGATATGGAAGCAAAAAGATTGATTACATCCATATTAACAAGCAAAGTATTGCTCCTAAAATAAAAAAAAAGTCAAATTACTTAAAATGCCAGGAGTCTGTTAATATATAACTTTTATTTCCCAAATTATTTTTTAATTTTCTATCTACATAAATGTCTAGTGGCTCGGTTTTGACCCTCCAGCAGCTACAATGGATCGTAGAAGTAGATCAACATTATTTGTGAGCATCTTAAGTATTCCAGAAATTGAAGGAATATAAGACATGTTCACTTTCAAAAACATGATTTTTTTCTTGAATTAGAAAATCCTGAAGGATTAAATAAGTTATGTAGCAGTCAATCTTTGCATAAGATATGTAGATATTTCTTGACACACTTTAATAATTGCCTGCACAGAATACTAAAGAAGCATTTTACTTGTCTATATCATATTGTCTATAAGCCCAGCTCCTCCACTTGTTCTAGCTTTATCATCCTTACTCTGTGATTGGAAGATAATCTTGTAACAACTGCTTCTCTTCTTGGGTTAAATGTTGTCCTCTTTGCATGGAATTATTAGAGACTGAGACTGCCATTAGTCCGTCTTCACAATGTCATTAAAATGCAGCTATGATGGGACTGAGAGATGGATTAAATGTGCTTTTATGCTTTATTCTCTGTTCTTGCATAGCATTTGTATCATTATTATAATCAGACATAGATCAAGTAAAATTAAGTTTTCTACAATAACATTTTAACTCTACTAAAAAATTCATAATATTTGTCATTTTGGAGGCCAGGAAGGAAACCCTGTTTGGAATAATTCCTAATAAGTGCTTGTTGTAACCAAGTTACCAAACCTGTAGATATTTAATCCAGAAGTAGAATTATCTATTCAAAGAATTACTCCTTTGTTTATCTTTGTCAGTCTCTTTCCCTGCCCTCTTATTGTTCACAATGACATTGTTACAGGACCCTGAATTGTTTGGCATATGTTTTCTTTTTAGACCTAATTGTATTGAGTAAGCTATTTTCTCAGTGTAATCCCATTTGCCTTTAAAAAGTGTTTTGTCTTTCTTTTCCTTGAGTTTTTTACATTGTTTATCAGCTTTTAAAATGCTCCTTGAATATTGCAACAAAAGAAGAAAAAGACAGATTGTTCTTAATGTTATAATTCAGTTTCCTAATCTTTTGGTATGAGCTCTAGTTTCTTCTTATCCCTGATTAACAGCCTTATTCATTCAAAGCCTGAGTAATCAAAAAGTACCAACTGTTCAGGGTAAAAAAAAAAACTGTGTTTACTTTTAGGCCATTTGGAAACTTCAAAAAAAGTAGTCCTTCTGGTACCCTTCTTTGCTTTACATTTTCTTCCAAAAAGGAATTATCTAGCTACAGGCAATTATATTTTATACTCACTTTCTTTCTAAGTACACAATCTGCCCAGATAAAGGAATACTGACCTCAGTGGATGAAATCTCAAAAACTGTAACTGGGTATTTATTAACATTTTTTTTAATTAAGAACCAGGTTACCAGGCTAGATATGATCACTCTCTCTCCTGGTAATCTGCTCGATCCACTGCCTAAAGGTGATGTTCTAGGGTGCATTAATGTTGAACTATTTGCTGTTTGCTCAAGAACAACAGATGAAATGATTGAATATACTGAATGCAGCAGCTTGGATAATTGTTGAATAAGTAAATTAAAATTGCCAGGTTGTTGTTCAGTACTTGCTCCTGGTATTAATACGTTTTGCAACATCCCTCTATGCTGTGCAACCAATAAAATTAGTAAACTCCAAATACATAGTACTGCAACATGAAGGAAGCCATTAATAAACTGAAAGATTAAGCAGTATTGTCTGTTCTTTACTTAGGACTTCATTAGAAGTCGTGATGACATCACATTACTCACCCATTCAATGTAAAAGCTGTCATGTCTCTTTTAAGCCTGTTTTTTTTTTTTTTTTTACATTTTTTAACAATCTGTTTAACTCAATATACATTTTATGCATTGTTCATTAGACTGTCATAAGAGTCTTACTGTTCAACAATTTTAAATAATATTTAATAATACATTCCCATAAATTGTACAGTACATAATTGTTTCAGTTTCTCACATGAATTGATGCTTAAAATTCATCATATTGTTAATGATTAAATATTATTCTAAGAGTGCAGAACTTTAAATATAAAGTATTAAACTATCAAATTATTGTCAGTGCACCTTGTATTCTTTAATTTGCCTTTTTTTTAAAATTATTATCTGTCTGTCTGGCTCAGAGGATTAAAGAGCAGTTGACATGTTGTTTCCTCAGTGGTGCAAGGTTTGATTCCCTAAGTCTCCGTTGCCTAACTGTGTGACTTTGAGCAAGTCACTTAACCAGGTAGCACTCATAGACAGAGTCTGAAAAAGGGCCCATGGAGATCAGTGTCCTACCCCAATAAACAAATGCAAATAAAATCAATTATTGAAGTTAATACATAAAAAAAGGAATTTGAAGCTTAGTTGACCTTAAAGTCAGCACACTTGAAACATATCTTAGGTTTTGCAGTTGCATTTATCTGCAATTGCTACATGACCTTTCTGTATTCCAGCTTCATTTCCAAATATCCATGTCTTATGTCTTTGGAAACCTTCTCAAGGATTAAAAATAAAATCTTTAAAAGTTGGTGTGTGTGTGTGTGTGTGTGTGTGTGTGTGTGTGTGTGTGTGTGTGTGTGTGTGTGTGTGTGTGTGTGTGTGTGTGTGTGTGTATGTATGTGTGTGTGTGTGTGTGTGTGTGTGTGTATATATATATATATATATATTTATGTAAAGTCTGTATTTGGAAACTGCATTAATGTTCTTAGTCTTAATACAAGAGCAGTGCTGATAAATCCTGCCACAAAGTCTCCTTTTTGTCTTTGCTATATAAAATGTTGGTCATGTAAGGCACGTAGCCAGATACACAACACTTTTTGTGTCACAATTACTTGTCCCAGCACATCCAGTAGTTCACTTGTACACATTTACTGTCATAGGTTCATAGGTGTGTACTAGGCTGTCAACCACAAGGCCCTTTTTAAGCCTAGCCATGCAGCCTAAATAACACTTGAAAGAAAACAAAAGCTGGATAAACACCTGGTATACACCTCAAGCGAAAAAAAATGAAAGGACCAATGGTTAGACCACAGCTGAAGATAAAAATGGAATAATCCACGTCAGGAAATAAATCACTTGCAGCTTCACAGTAGTGCCCTTTGTAAAACCAAAAGTTGTAACTGAGATGTAGTAGTCAAGGTAGGAAACGGTTCACTTGCAGTCAAGGTAGGAAACGGTTCACTTGCAGTTCAAGGTAGGAAACGGTTCACTTGCAAGTGAACCGTTTCCTACCTTGACTACTACATCTCAGTTACAACTTTTGGTTTTATAAAGGGCACTACTGTGAAGCTGCAAGTGATTTATTTCCTGACGTGGATTATTCCATTTTTATCTTCAGCTGTGGTCTAACCATTGGTCTTTTCATTTTTTTCCATGCAGCCCAAATCTCTGACAAGTTCTAGTACACTTGATAGGTGTCAGCAGGGGCTTGGGAGATGAAAAATTTACAAATAGAGGCATGAGAGATGAACCATTTGCAGGCTGCCTATGTCTGTTAGAGACATAAGTGCCAAACCAGGGATGAATTTCTTTTATCCTATCCAGTTGTCTAAGAATTCTCCTTCACATTGATGGAAAGCCTATTCCAGGGAAGTGGTAGTCTTTGTGATATATACCTGTCTGTCCAGCAGGTCCTATTCGTATCACAGGCAGGGTTTCAGTCTTTAGAACAGGTAATTCTGGTGCAGTTTGTTTTGCAGCTGTGCAGGTGGTCCATCATGGTGGGATCTGACAATTCCCTGTATGTCAGGCATAAATCTCCTTACAACAGCCTGTATGAGACAGAATACAGGGATAGTGCTTTGAGGTGATCTGCATAGGACATGTTACTTAAGCCCTGTATTCTTTCAGTTAGGAACCTCTGTGGATGTTCCAACTGTTGGATGTGTCTAGTTAGGTACATACCAAAGTGGGCAGTGTTAGGTCTGGTGAATGCTGAATTCAATGGAAAAATGACCTCCTTCGACCTAGATGCCATACCTTTATTTATAACATACAAAGCTATGTCAAACCCAGAGCTGTTGGACATGCTCCACTTAAAGAAATCCCAATCCCTCCGAGCTACATGCTCTAGGGACCTAAACCTTGTCACCACAATAAACAGAACATGCTTGAGGGATAGATTCCTGTCCCAGAGACTTCCCATACTCTGGAACAGATTACCTATCTAAGTCAAACAGAGCTCCTCATTAGCACTCTTCAAGAAAACTCGATGATTGGATGGGTAATATGAAATTCATCCCGGGGATCACTTCTGTGGTTCTACTTGACAGGGGCACAGGAAAATTATTTTCTTGGGTGGCGAAAGCCAGGGTACCTTTTTGGCTAGGCTTGTATAGGCCCTAGGGCCAATAGCCTAGTACCTACCTATGAGCCTATAAGCTGTGTAAAATAGAATCCCTTCCTCGCTGTTGTATATACATGACGGTTAAAGGCTGAATTAATGTCTGTGTGTGTCCTCAAGTCCCTAACTATTGGATTCACTCTCAATGGTGTATTATCGATATGATAGTAACCAGGAGTGGATGACTTCTGAAAGGATACTATTATGCATTTCTTGGCACTTGTTTTAGTCCTTGGCTTTGACACAAGTAATTTGTCTGTGAGAGCCTTTCCTGGAGAACATTAGTTTTGATGGGGGATTCTATGGCTCTTCCTAGTTTGCAATCATCTGCAAATTTTGTCAGCCAGAGGCCACTGACATTGGGTTTGACTTCGTAAAAGTAAGTGCCATAAAGGAGCGGTCCCAGGACTGATCCCTGAGGGACTCCACTTGTGACTGGCACTTTTGTAGAGGTGGACACACCATTTCTAACTTCCTGTGTCCTGTCTGTGAACCAGCTGGCTATCCACTGGGTGATGTAAGGATTTATACCTAACCTGTTGAGTTTTTTAACGATGCCTAAGGGGGTATTGTGCCAAATGCCTTGGCCAGGCCAAGGTAGGTAGTGTGAACCCTTTTACCATCATCCTTTTCTTTGTTGACCTTCTCAATGAAATCCATCAGGTTGAGAAGACATGACCTGCCCTTGATGAAACCAAATTGAGTTGGGTCCAGTATTTGGTGGTTTCACATGTCATTATTAATCCTTTCTATGATGGTCCAGAGTTTGGAGGTTTCCTGTGTCAGTAATGATCATTTCCATGTCACATAAACACTATTTATATATCTGCAATAAGTACAGTTCTCACATTTGGTCATGTCTGGTTTGTTACTTGGAATTGTACCTACTGCTTTTCAGTATTGTTTTAATACACCCCATAACCATGTGCAAAATGGGAAAAAGGGGTTGAGGATGGATGGAAGGATGGACTTTTACCCCCTGCTATATACTGTAAGAGGTACATCCCCTAATGTCTCTTCAAGTTGTCATAAAATAAAGGCTCCAGATCTTATTGGAATTCTGGGTCGACAGATACCGAAGGTGGTTATAACAAATAATTAACAGGAGTAGCTCCAGGTCTCTGACTTATTGTATGCCAAAGAATACTTGTTTTAAATAGATTTTTTTTTACATTGGATTCTAGTAGGGGTGGCTACTCTTCAAATACTGAAAGACAGAGAAGATGTAACAGAACACCTCTGACAGAAGTTTAACATGCTGGACTGAATCTACTATGGCTTTATCTATGACAGACTACTTGGTTTACCATCATCCATAGTTTGCAAAATAGTGTTGGTGAGAGAGAGAGAGAGAGAGAGAGAATGGAGCTCACACATCTATAAACCTTCCTAAAGTCGTGCTGCTGTTTGGTGAGTAGATTGTGTGAGTTTCTGTAAGACAAAGGGTGTACAGGCATGACCTTTTACAGCGTTATTGAGATTGTGAGATGGAAAATGAAATGGAGATGGGACAATATGACATGAGGAGCAGGAATGCATCTTCCTGAGCCATAACTTGGGAATTTCTTTAGCCACTTCTAATCTCCTAGACATGCATACTGGCTTAACTCATTCAAGCCTACGGCTCCTTTTTTGTATACTTCTAGTTAACACCCAGAGTTCCTTAAGGCGTCTTTAACTATATGATTTACCAGCTTATAATAGGCAGAATTAGAAGTGGCAAATAGTTATTAATAAATGACACTAAGATTGTTAATCTAGGATGTTTTGCTTAGAAAAGCCTTGATTATCATATGCTGTTTAAGTTGATTTTTAAGAAAATGTCCTGGCATTCAAGGACGTGCATAGGCTACAAGGGGTGCAATATTCCACACCATATAGATGTTAATGAGTTAGGATGAAAAGAAGGTGTGGAGTATTTTAAATGCAGTCTGAGCCAAGATATTTGTGTAACGGGGTAGATTTGTATTTATTTGTTTGAAAAATGGTTACTTAATTTGGTGATGGTGGTTTTGACAGAGAAGATCTGGCTATCATGCCTGGTTTTAAGCTAGGCTCACCTTGGTTTTGCTTAACAGTTTGCTACTTCATTCAAAAATATTTAGGTTTGTCATTAGTCTGGTGTGCTGAATTTTAAGGAATTCATCCTTGGCTCTTTGCAATACAATTTTATACAGATTTCTAGCAATGTAAAAATCTATCCAACGTGCTCGCTAGTTCAGACTTTTGAATGTTGTCCATTTTATTTTCGTGACTGTAGTGTGTGTGTGTGTGTGTGTGTGTGTGTGTGTGTGTGTGTGTGTGTGTGTGTGTGTGTATGTATGTGTTTGTGGTGTCTCTGTTAACTCAGTACATTGTTTGCAAGTGGTGATTACCACAAGGGCTAAAACCAGGCTGTGAACAAGAAGCAATACTGAACCTAAGAAGCCTCCAGAGAGAAAAACAGTCCACTCCAATAGTAAAAGCACGTCCTTTAATGCACCACTGTAATCAGCGGTGCATTAAACAACATGTTTTTACTATTGGAGTGGACTCTTTCTCTCTGGAGGCTTCATTGGTTCAGTATTACCACAATGGCAGCAGAAAAGGGCCCATTAACACTTGTGGTAAACACTAAGTGACTGAGAAGCATGCAAATTAGCTGATAATGAAATCTTTCCTCATTGTTGCTAATGAGTCTCTGAGCGATTTGCTTTCATGCTGACTCTAAAAGGCCATTTTTGCCACAACGATATCGCTGATGGCCAGGCCTATTTCTAAATCTTGGACAACAAGTTGCAGCTTATCTAATGGGGCTTGACAAGGTGTTACATCATCCATGCTTAACCTGAACACTAGCAGACCAACCTTCATGGGTTATTCATGCAAATACAGCATTCTGCAGTATATGAAACATTGTTTTATTCACTTTCCTTAATTATATTACATTTATATACAAAGTATAAAAGCAATACTAAGGGTGTGATGGTACCCAAGAAGCCAAATATGTATTTTAAATGTTTTCATCAGACTAAAGTTACTGTAGTAAAGCAGCTTATATGAAAGGATGGCGATCTAAAAATTGTGATGATTCAAAGTAACACAGCACATCTACTGCATAAAATTTAATAACATTTCTGAATGCATTCTGATTAAAGTCTGCTCAGATAGTAGGCAAGTAAAGGCATAACTGGCAAAGATTTTCCTTACTAGGAATTATTTCTACTTGACAGTATTGTTGCAAAGAATTCTGCAGTGTTATTTATGTATGAATGACTAAGAAATCTAATGAATTTCTCTGTTCAACAAAGCCTTGTGGTTTTTAATAAAGTGGATTTTTTCAAATATCTGAACTGTCAGTGGTGATGTGTAGGAACCCAGGTGCGCCATCAAATGGAATTATGAAAGGAACGGACTTTAGATATGGATGCCAGGTTTTCTTCAGCTGCAATCCTGGTTACAAGTTAAAAGGCAGCCACGTAGCCTATTGCCAACTGGATGGGAACTGGTCACCAAGTGTTCCACAATGTGGTAAGATTTGCATTTATAGCACATTTAGGCATCCATTTTCATTTATTTGGCTCAAATATTTGATCAAATAAGACAATGTGCATAGTAAAGGAAATCGATTTTAGATGCTGTCAATATACAAGCATGAAGCCTTAAAGAATGATTCACTCAAACAACCAACCCAAGTACAGATAAAATAATATTTGCAAGCAGCCAAATAACTATAAGCAAAGCGATCTTACTTATGAAAACCCATTGCTGCATATGAAAGAATAATATTGGTAATAAAAAATTATAGGTAACAGGAGGAAGAACCAGCTAGCTATTACCAGTGAGAAAGAGATGTTTTTCCAGAAAACACTACAGATTAACTGTACTAATAAATAAACGGGGAGGGGGGTAGAGGCATTTATACATACCATGGTTTAGAACATACCTCTCAACCTCTTTGCTCACAAATTCTGAACAAAGCCAAAAATAATGAGGGGACAAAGGGACAAAATCAAAACAAAGTTTTCAATATTGCTCTTAATAACTTTGATAGTTGATAAACTAACAGGTTTTATACTAGCACACATTTTCTGAACGATATGAAGTCTGAAATCCAAATGTTTGTCATTATTTTGTGACTGGAAACCTCAAAGATTTGCCAGGAAGTTATAATTTTTTTTAGGACAAGACCAAAAAATATGAAGCAAAAAATGGACATTTGGCAAAATTCTAGAGAGTCCGAGCGGTATGGTTCAGAATAAAAAATCAGTCTATATTTAGAAAGACTTGATAAATGCAGTGTACAACCTCCTTCTGAGGACATGTCTGCACACCCGCACAAACACACATTCATGCACACTAATATACACTGCTGGACTGCCAATTTTCACATCAGAAATCTGACAAAGATATACTTGTCACTCAAACAAGCAAAGCTGCCCCACGTACAGTATGTTATAGAAATGCATGTGTCATTTATAATGTGTACTTTTTAATCGTGTTATAATGAATGCAAAATGGGTATCTGCAAAGGTTAAGGGAGGATGGCATAATGGTTAAGGCGGTTACAAGGTGCAGGGTTGGATTCTCACATGGGGTAATTGGCTAGGCTTCAAATGGCCCACAAGGGCAATTAGCCTATAGTAATCTATGAAATAAAAGCAAGCAGAATACGATGAGTTCCTCAGTTGAAACTAATGTGACTTCCTCTTTTAGTTTACAAACATATAGCCTGTCATATTTCTATAACTATCACTCTAACTTTTATTATAAAAAAAACATGATTATTTCAGTTCTGAAATTATCTGGAATAATGTCAGCTCTAATTTTAGTCTCTGTAAATAGCATCACATATACAGCTATGCACTGACATTTTATACATTACTTTGCATATTTCTCCCATCTCTAGATCCAGTTGAAAAGTTGCAGACCTGTGCACAGCCTGGCATACCACTGCATGGGTATATGACAACTATAGAAGGAACCGGTCGCATTATTGATGGTCACGCAACCGTTGGAACAGTGCTTCAGTTTACATGCAATAGCTCTTATCAACTAACTGGAAGTGACCATAGAATATGTTTAAAGGATGGACAGTGGACAGGCGACCATCCAACCTGTGTCAAAGGTATCATCAGCAAATTATTTCTTAATCTTAATATGGTTACGTTTTATACACCAGACTTAAATTATTTTAAGACTGTTGATGTAAAAGTGCTAGAAGTAGAAAACTCCATTTACAAGGCCTACATTTCCTGTGGGATGATATGGATATATCATGTTCAGAGATGCTCAGACACATTTTCATATCTATCTATCTATCTATCTATCTATCTATATGTGTGCGCGCGCACACACACGCAAGACACAAAGATGTATTGTTTATTTTTTGATGTGACAGTGTTCATAAGGTATGAAGTATTTGTACCAAGTTTATTTTGTTCTATGGATGTAGTCTTATCAGGCAGCAAGCCACACATCTGAGTGTCTTATTTTGCTTATGAGACAAAGTTGTTATTTTCTTGGTTTTATTTTGTTTATATTTGTGATTTTTTTTTTAATTTTATTTTAGGGTTATTCATAAAAAATAGTGTTTATGTATATACAGTGGTTATAATAAATGATAGTGGTAAGTATGGTCAGTCATGCTTTATGCATATTATTCATTACATTGCTTATAATGTTTTATAACAATTCTTTACAGTTTGAAATAGTATAATTGTAGTTTTTCTGTTTTGTGCTACATTCATTGATGGGTGTTTAATGTGCAGGGTTCACTGTACTGTACTGTATTTTTGATGTAATGTTACATCGGTGCTTCAGTCTATTCAACATAAACCCTATATGTATATCCTTAAGGAAAGGAGCAGGGTGATTGTTTCTTTTATCTCTCTCTCTCTCTCTCTGTCTATATATATATATATATATATTTACTTAACTTGGGTAGAGCACTGATCACAAACGAATGAATGATTTTATGGTAAAGCTTCCTACTAGTATGATGTTACGTGTTTGAGATTAGAGGGTCACAGAAAGGTAAAACCTGCTTTAAAGTGACAGGCATTATATCATTTCTGGTACCAAGTATATATATTTTTTCCTGCCGAAGCTGGAAGGCTGCTACTGGTTTATGATTTAATTGTACTGTTATGTTTCTAATCCTCTTGCACTTCACAAACAGTGTCTGCAGAGTTCAATTACCCATTGGCTATCCATCTCCTTCCCTGTAGTCTTTACTCCTCTGTCCTCCAGCTCTTGTCTTGTATTAGATTGCCTGAGATATTATAAAGCCAGGATGCCATTTTGTTTCTTTTTTTTTTTAAATGCCACAGCAGCTGTTTTGTCTCCCTTGGTGTGTAATTGTCCTCATGTAAGTTCTTGCATTCAAGGTATGCTGTACATGGTGGTTTAATACCTAATTCTTTATTACAACAGCTTATACTATCTGTTTCTGTTGTTTTTAACACTGCAGAATGCCTTTAGATATTTCTGCTTAATGAACTGCTGTCACATATGCACCTAGATATATGGTCTGTTTCCTTGTTTACTGATACAGAGCGAGAAGGGTTATTTCACATATTGCACTGAACTGCTCTGTCTTACTGCATTGACAAGTGTTTAAAATATGTTGAAAGTGTATCTTGCTTTAATGTAGTAGAGAACTGCATTATGTATTAGTCACACTATATTTTTGTATGTTGCCACAAGAAAAAACTGGATGAACTCAAATTTATTATGCACCTTCTCCAATGTATAAAAAAGACAAACCAAAAATGAGGTCTACTATATCGTAACAAAAAATTCCTAACTCCAAATGCTAGACTCTCGCTTGCTCAAGCTCTCCTACTCCCCTCCCTTCTCTATGCTGCCCCAGTGTTCACTAACATTCAAACCACAGCCTCAAATAAACTCCAACAAACTTACCATAAGATTTCTAGATTCATCACTAACTCTCCATATAACGCACACCACTGCCTAGCCCTCAAATCCCTAAATTGGCTGGAATTCTTGCATGTACTGTTACAACTTCAAATGTTACACTCTATTCTCTACAAACCGTCATCTTGTCCTGCTCTCTCTTCCTTCATTTCTACCTACACTCCTTCTCGTACTCTCCGTACCTCAAATCAGCAACTACTACATACGTACCAACCAAAAAAAGCTGTAGGCAAACTCTTATATAAATACTCCATAGCCCAGACTTGGAACAAACTTCCTAGAGACATATGCTCCACCATTCACCTAGCCCACTTTAAGAAAAACTCAAACTCCACTTACTCAGCTCCAAAATCTGTTCTTGTAAAGCCCCAACTTGATCCCCCCTCTCCACTCTTGATTTCACCTCAGCTCAGCAATTTCTCCTCAAAATAGCAATCCCTGTACTGGAGGTTACCTCTTTCTGATGTATACATCACATCTGATGTCTCAAACTCATGTTTGTAAATATGTAAATAATCTTAAGCCTGTTCAGTAGAGGACTGATTTTCAACCACAATGTGTGCACATAACTCAATTTCTTATTCCTTTGTTACTGTAAATGTTTATTTTATTTTAGTTTGTAAACTGTCTGTACTATGGAGCTTTTCTCCTCAGGTCTCCACTGAAAATGGGCCAAAAACCCAGCTGGACTAACCGGGGTTAATAAATGCCAATCAATAAATAAATAAATAAATAAATAAAATAACACCACACATACTTAATATACCTCACAAAAACACTGATGTATTGTTCTGAACTTAAATGTTAGAAGTCTGGTTAATAAAGTTCATGAACTAGAGGCTATCCTATCACATTATTCCTCAGAAATAGCCATACTAACAGAGTTCTGGCTTAAACCAGAGACTTAAACTCAGAGACAAGAAAATTACACATTCAGGGTATAATATACTTCAAGCAGACAGAAATGACAAAATAAGAGGTGGAGTAGCTATACTTTTCAAAAGCAGCCTAACTGTGACAGCTCTAAATCTACAAATGTCTACCCCTACTAATACTGAGCTACTTCGTGCCAAATTACAAATTAATGCTAACAAGCACATAACTATAGTAGCCATTTACATCCCACCAGGCGATAATATTTCCACCACTGAACACATCCTTCAATGCATCTCTAATAACATCACCCAAGAAACTATTATCATGGGTGATCTTACTACTGACTGGTTTACATGTAACTCTAACAACCACATTAATCTGTATGGCTTCTCACAAAGTATCCAGTTCCCTACCAGAATGGACAAAAAAAATTTAACAAGCACTCCATTCTCAATTGGGCCCTAACAACCAAACCCTCCCATTTTCAAAATGCTGGCTGTTTATCAGAAGACATCAACGATCACATACCTACCTACCTAGGCAACACATTAACCCTACTAAGCACACTATATATCATCAAATCTGTAATAAAAAACATTTTAAACCACAGGAACTAATCTACACTCTAAAACACTGTAAGTGGAGTCAACTAAAGACTTTACCCTTAGATGCATCAGTTGAGCATTTTAATAATACTTTCCTCAATATACCCAACAGTATGGCACTCCTAGAGCAGGTTGTGTCAAAGCCAGTTCTTGCCCCATGGCTTACTACTGGAACAAAAACCCTCCTTAAGCAAAAGGACATGGCCTGGAGCTCCTGGCATACTAGAAAAACTCTGCCTGGGCGTGTAACTTATCAACAACTCAGGAACAAAGTTAAACACTAAATCAAGCTAGACAAAAAGAACTATTGTACTAATATGCAAATTAAGTATCAAAATAACCCGCAAAAATTCTGGGCTACAATCAAAAACATACTCAATCCCGGACAAACAGCAACCCCTTCCCCCACCTTAACAAATAACTGAAACCACAGCTGAACAGTTTAACAGATACTTTACAGAAAGCATTCTTGCACTAACCAGAGATAACCCCAATAACCTACAAACAGCTAACAATCTAACAATAATAATACTTACTTCTCATTTCAACCCATCCCCACTCAAACTATAGAAAAACTTCTAAAAAAATTTAAACCAACTACAACTGCAGCTGATAACTTACCAGCAGAGTTCCTAAAAATTGCAGCTGAAGCTATATCTTATCCCTATCATTACCGATTAACCACTCGATTTCTGAAAACTACGACCCGACCATCTGTACAATTTCTTTTATTATCCCCCTACATAAAGGTGGTAAAAATCAATTGACCTAATTATTCCCCATAGCTATCCTATCTCTACTTTCAAAACTCCTGTAGAAATGTATATATTCCCAACTTATGAGATATCTCACATCCAGTAACTTACTTGTCATCTCCCAACATGGATTTGGACTGTCCCATAGTACAACCACTGCTCTACTTAGCTTTACCAACACCATAAACCAATACAGGAATAAGGGAAACATAGTCACATCAGTTTTCTTGGATATGTCTAAAGCTGTTGACACAGTCTCCTATAACAAACTTCTGACTGATCTCTCAGAACTAAAGATACACCCTTCATGTGTCTCATAGTTCCATAGTTACTTCACAGGTCATCAGCAGGCAGTTACATGGCAATATGACCTCGCCACGCGTCTCCCTATTACCCTTGGAGTCCCACAGGGATCCATACTTTACTCTCTTCCCTTCAGTATTTTCACTAATAACCTCAACTCAGCCACTTTACTTACCACCATTATCCAATATGCAGATGATTCAACATTAATATGTGCAGCCCCTACCATGCAACAACTTTAGGACAAAACACAACAGGCCTTTATAGAAATTGAAACATGGCTGGCTAACTCCCAACTTTTTCTTAACCCCAAAAAAACAAAACTTATGATCTTTCAACTTACCAGACTGCTTGATCCCCCCCCACAGTTCCACATTACAGCTAACAACACAATAATTACATCTGAACCATCCACCAAACTACTAGGAGTCATTGTAGACGATAAGCTAAGATTTGACTTGCATATATCACAATTAAAAAAGTCCACAAAAAATGGGCACCCTTTACAAAAACCAAAACTTTTTAACAGACTCCTTAAGAGCTGCCATAGCCAGAACCCACCTACTAGCAAATCTATTATATGCTTCACCCGTCCTTATCAACCTCAAAAAAAAAAAAAAAAAAAAACAGGTTTAGATAAATTGAATACATGCTATAACAAAATAGCTACATTTGCTACTGGATAATTATAGCATTACACAGGTCATATCTCTGTTTAGCCCTCAAAGAACTCTCCTAGCTTGAACTACCTCATCTTCTTGCATAAAACCAATTAATCATGGCCACAAATTACTCTATAACCCTGAAAAAACTCCAGCTGTCCAAAGTTTGCTACAACCTTACTCTAACAATCGAACGGTACGATCATCAAATAAAACTTTACTACAAGTCTTTAAAACTAGTAACACTGCAGCAGACTTCTTATACTCTTCTTGTATCTCAAAAACCTGGAACTCTCTTCCCCCATAATATTAGAACCACTGACAACACACACCAGTTTAAAAACTACTCAAAAATTATGACACTTGGCTCTGCTCATGAAACACTCCTGGCTGATCTCCAGTTATAAGTACACTCTACATTAATTATTCAGCCTGTCTCTTGGACAATGATCTTATTTGTATTATGATTTTTCTTTTTTTCTTTCTTAAATGTGTGATAAATCTAGAATTATTTCCCTTTACAAATGTAAATTAATACTTATAGGTTCTATGTTAATAATATCACTCTGTTAAGTTCCATATTTGATGTTGTATCTGCTGTTAGATTTGCTGTATCTACTGTAACTTATGTTGTATATATTGTTTGTCATCCTGTATTTACTGTTACTAATGTTGTATGTACTGTCAGTTTTTGTGGAGCTTTCTATCAAGGCCTCTGCTGAAAATGGGCTCTGCCCAGTCGGACTTTCCAGTTAAACAAATGTAAAATAAGTAATAAGTAAATAAATGTTGTCATTTTACTTTGTGTGTGTGTAGTGTGTAAATGTTTTCAGCACAATTGCTGTAGCACTGATGTTTTGTTATAATCCAAGTTGAAGTAAGGAGACGACTCTTTTTCTTCCTTTGTTTATACCGATTAGTTTATTGTCCAGTAGTTTACTGCAGAGTCTGGGATGTACTGAATCATTTCACAAACATTGCCTAAGTGTCAGTGTGAGCAGATAGAAACCAACACACAATTTGTAAATCTGTGTTTTTCAACAGACCACATTGTCCATTTAGTGCGCAGCCAAATGTATGCGCTACCTCACAACGTGCATTAGCATTCTTTTTCTTGTAAATTAGGTACAAGATGAACTAGAAATCGGAATTCTTCTGTTAGGTTTGGTACAGATGATACTTATTGGAGCTTGTACAAATGTCTTCTATTGTGGTGTTGTGACATCGTGCTCTGACTTGCCTGTGCAGATCTACATTTGAGATTATGATCTATGCAGTCTGACATAATCCTCTGCTCATTCCTTTTCATGTCAACGTCATGCTGGTATACATAGAGCACTATATGAAGTTACTAGTAGCTTCCGTTTTCTAAACTGATTGATTGACATGCTGCACAGACAATATGTTTTCAGGAGTTTTACCTCAGTAATGATCAGTAGTAAAGGAAACGCTATTGATAAGTGAATCTGGGACAAATGGTTTTATTTATTCATTTCTGTATACCACTTCTTCTCCCACTGTTTCTTGTCAAGTAAACAATAACCTGGTACTGTTTTGAGGAGATTTGCATAGTTGCATTCTCAAAACCTCCCGGAGGATGTTAAAATGATATTTTAAATTCCCCTTCTGGCCTTTATTATTCCTCTTTCAATTTTCATAGGTTCATACTAGGCTATCTGCCCTAGGGCATTTATAAGCATAGCCAGAGTGTGTTTGGCTTTCGTCACCCATTTTAAATTAATTTTGCTATGCCCTTTTTCGAGGTTAGTATACTGTGCCTCTGTCTAACAGTGACACAGAAGTGATACCCAGGGTAAACCTACGATCTCCCATCCACTCATCAAGATTCCTCTTGAAGAGAGTCAATGAGGGACTCTGCCTAACCTGGACTGGGATTTTATTCCAGAGTGAAGGGAGCCTCTGGGTTATGAATCTGTCCCTCCAGCATGTCCTATTTCAGTGCTGAGGTTCAAGTCTCTTGAGCGCGTAGCTCGATGGGATTTGGATTTTCTGAGGTGCAGCATGTCCATTAATTCCAGGTTGGACATGGCTTTATACGTCAGGCACAGATCGCCTCTGAGCAGGTGGTATGCCACTGAGTAGAGCTGGAGTTTCTTTAACCGGCAGCATATGGCATCTGTTTGAGCCCTTTGATCCTCTTGGTGAGGTACTTTTGGGGTCTTTCCAGTTGCTGCAGGTGTCTGGTAAGGTACATCCCAAAGGGGCATTGTACTCAATTATGGGCCTGATGAGGGATGAGTAAAGAGGCACAATGACCTCCCCTGATCTAGATATGAATCCCTTCATGATTAGGTGGGCTATATAAAATGTTTTTCTAACCACTTTGGCCACGTGGTTGTCAAATGAGAGATTGCTATCAACTTGGGTCCCCAGGTCCCTAATTACTTCTTCTGTACTTAATGGATTACCACCTATGTGGTAATTTGTGGGCACTTTGTTTTTGCCAAAGGGGATGACTATACACTTTTTGGCATTTAGCTTGAGGCCATGGCTCTGGCACCAGTTGTCTGTTTCTATGAGGCCCTTTTGGAGGATGCTTGTGTCGGCTGGAGAGTCGATTATGGCGCCCAGTTTGCAGTCATCTGCGAACTTGGTCAGCCACAGTCCTTCCATGTTGGCCTGTACCTCTGAGAAATATATACCGAACAAGAGAGGTCCCAGGACTGAGCCTTGTGGGACACCACTTGTAACTGGTTTGGAGTCTGACATGGCTCCAGCAATTCTAACCATGTGGGTTCTGTCCTTGAGCCAGTTTGCAACCCATCTAGTGACATATAGGGGTTTATATTTAAGCTGGTGAGCTTATCTATAATGCCCGAGTGGGGTATTGTATTGAAGGCTTTTGCGAGGTCCAGGTAGGCTGTGTGGACTACCTTCCCCTCTTCAATGGCCTTGGTGACTGTTTCAAAGAAATTGACCAGGTTTAAATGGCAGGATCTGCCCTTAACAAAGCCGAACTGGGTAAGATCCAGTGTCTGTAGATCCCCAATATCTTTATTTATGAGGTCCATGATGATCCTTTCCATAGCTTTGCAGACCAAGCTAGTCAGGCTTATGGAGCGATAGTTTCCAGGATCCGTTGAGGCGCCACCTTTGTGGAGAGGGACCACTGTTGCTGTACGCCACTCTTTGGGTACATATCCTGTAGTAAGGCTGAGGTTGAACAGTAGTTTTATGTTTGGGTTTAGCTCTTCTTGGAGTTCATGTAGGATGCAGCCTGGGACACAGTCTGGTCCCATTGATGCTGTGTTTTTTGCTTTGGAGAGGGTGGCTCTTACCTGAGCATCTGAGATGTCAGGGGGCAGCACTCTGCTGGGATAGATATTTGCCCTTTTGGTGGGGAGGGGGGGAGAAGTTTGAGCTGAACCTGTCAGCTAGGATGTTGGCAATGTCTGTGGGTTCGGTGTATTTTTTGTCATTTTGGACTAATTCTGAGCATATCTGGGAATTCCCACCCAGGTTCCTAACATAACTAAAGAAAGCCTTGTGATTATCCTTAGTGTCCTGTGCAATTTTTCTCTCGAAGCTGGCCTTAGACGATTTTATGAGTGCCCATATTTTTTTGCTAATACTTATCAGAGATGCCTTCCCTTTTTGGGATTTTGCTCTATCATGTAGTAGCTTCCTCCTTCTATTGTATAGTTTGTTTATGGCTGGAGTTCACCAGACAGGACGTCTGCCTTTGGAGGATTGGGTCTTGGTTTTATTTGGGATTGCATGATCCATGCATTCCTGAAGGTGTTCATAGAATGCGTTTATAAAGGATTCTGCGGTCTGGGCCGTATTTTCCACAGGCCCGGGGGCTTTGAAGGATTCCACCTCGGTTTTGAGGAGTTTGAAATTTGCTTTAGAGAAGTTTTTCACTGTGGTTTTCTGGGCAGGGGGTGGGGTCGGGATGTGAATATCCAGTGAGATTATTAGTTTATGGTCTGATCTTACCAGTGAGGGATACACTTCTGGACTGGAGCATAGAGTCCCCATGTTGGTGATGATCAGGTCCAGTATGTTTTCCCCTCTTGTGGGAGTGGTAACAAGTTGTTCCATAGCATTTGAGTTTATAAATTCTAGGAACCTTTGGGCTAGGGTGTTGGAGCTAGAGTAATGCTCCCAGTCTATGTTTGGGTAGTTGAAGTCACCCAATATAATGTTATTTGGAGAGACCTTCATATTTTCCAGTGTTCTCAGGAAGGCCGAGTGGGGTTCCTGGGTTTGGGAGGGTGGTCTGTAGCAAGGCTATAAACTGGAAGGCAGTTTTACCCACTGTTAGTTGCACATGGATAGTCTCTGATGCTTCGTGCTGTGCCACCAACCTGGAGGTGTGGGTATCTTTGACGAATATTGATACTCCCCCTCCTTTTGTGGTTCGGTCCAAGTTTTGGGGCCGAAAAGCATGGTATGAGTTATAACCTGGTAGTGCTGGGGTGCTCTCGGGAGCCTTGAACCAGGTTTCTGTTACTGCACAGATATTGATGTTCTCTATGCTAAGGAGAGTTTTGAGTGCATGCATCTTGAGGTTTAGACTTCTGGTGTTGAGTAGCATTACTCTTACTTATCCCCTGTGATACCTATGGAGGTGGGTTTGTCTTTTGAGCCTTGCCTAAAAAAGGCACTATGGGGGTAGCAAGAGCCTTTGCCAATATCTGAAAGCCCAAGGGTGACAGGTGCAAGCCGTCCCTAGTGAAACATCGTGGCTTGTCGAGCATGTCATCCCAGGCTGACTGGCGTTGGATCCCCTTTGAATGACACCAATACTTAAGCCAATTGTTGAAATTGATCATCTTGTCTTCATATTGTGGCATCATTCTTGGTGAGGGTAAGATGCTACTCAAGGTCAGAGTCATACCGGCCTGGGCTACATGCTCAGAGAACTCCTCTATGTCTCTTTTCATGTAGTCCAGGGAGGTACATCTCAGGTCATTCTCACCAGCATGGACAATGACTGAGTCATATTTGTACTTGCCTTGGAGTGACCTGAGTGCTTGTGTTATGTGGCGGATCCTATCACCCGACAGGCAGCTCACAGTGACCTTCTCCTTGTTCAGCCTTGTGAGCGGGACGTCAGTGTGCCTGACAATAGAGTCACCTATTACAAGTGTATCAGGTGTGTTGTTTAGCCTTAAGGGCTGTGACTGTTTGGCACACTGGCTTTGTGAGCTATGTGTTGCACGTGTTTTGTTTTGGGGTAGCGGTTGCTTGGGTGTCTGCTTTGGAGGTCTCTGCTGCTTAGGCAGATTTTTATTTAGAGCCTCCGCGTATGTTTTTGTGTGTTTATGTGTTAGGTTTTCTGTCGTGGTAGGTCTATGTGAGACTGGAATTGTAGTGAGTGTGGTTTCCTTCTCCTCCTGACTGGTTACACCAGTACTGAGTTGAGAGAGCTTAGCCTCCAGTTTGGCTATATGGTTGCATCTCTCACATGTGTTGGAATTTGTTGGGAGGAGGAGAGGGTTGTCTGTGTACATGAGGCAGTTGTAACATTGCCTCAAGATTCCCAGATTCACCAGCTGGACCGGAGAGGAGATTGACAACTGACCTTTGGACATGCTAGAATAGTATTGGGAATTCCTTAATAATTGAAAAAAGGGCCAATGGGGAACAAGGTACTCAAGGGGAGTTTGTGAGGGTGTAGTGCTTTTAATTTTTTAGTGCTGACTTATATAATTGCTTTAGTGAGCAAGTGCCAGGTAACTTAAATGCAATGTGTTACAGGTAACTTAAATGCAAAACAACAAACAGTAACTTTCTTTCAAGTGAAACAAGGAAATAAGTACAGTAAGCAATGCAGATATCACTAGGGATCCACAGAAGCGCTGAAAAGCCACGTTTTAGGTGGAATTAGCATTTCAGGGAAATAACAAGCAAACAAACAAGCATACAAACAAAGCTAGATTCAGCAGGCCTGGATCTAGTCTATGCTACAGCAAACAAGGTGTACCAATTTCAGTAAGAAGCAGTTCAAATATGCAGGCACTATAAGCCTTTAACCAGAAATTCCCAGCTCAGAAGGGCAGAGTCCAGCCTCTCCTCCCACAAGAGTGCAGACCACGAACCCTCTTAATGTAAAATAACTGGCCTAAAGCCCAAGTGCTTAAACCAGAATTAATACACTTTTAGAATAACAGACACTGAGCCCTCAATCAGCAGTTCCCAACTTAGAAGGATGTAAGCTACCTGTTCTGCCACTACAGTGCAGACCACAAACCTTCTTAATGTAAAACAACTGGTCTGAAGCCCAAGTGCTTAAACTAAAAGGCTTAGAATGAGTTACACCAAGCAGTAATAAATACAATTGAGTACTTTTAAGATGACGCAAAAGCAAAATAAAGTAGGAAGAAACACAAATACAGTAAAAGCATTTAAAATTTTTTTTTTTTTCACAACTGAACTTCTTAGGTAACAGAAGGTTGAAACCTGAGACAGCTTTTAAGAAAGAAATCTCAAAAGAACCAATGAGGTGCTTAGTCTAAGCTGTAGTCCAGGTGACCTCAGTCAGCCAAACAATTCTCTCTTACTGAAATGCCTGATGGCTTTGACTAAACCAAGATGTCCTTGAATATGTGCTCAGACACACAGCCTCCACAAACACTAGGCCCAAATACAAGCCTGAATATGGAAATGCTACAAATATCCCCACTACTTAGAACAAACTGCAGAAATGTTTCTCACAGCTGAAAAGCAGCAGTGAGCCTTTAAATGAAAGTTTTAAACAGCTAAAGGAGCCTCTAGAAAAAAGAGTTTAACTGCAACAAGTTATCAGAATCAAACAACCCAACAGATGCTTAATAAAAGTGGACAATTTCCAGTTAATACCTCACACACAGTGAAACTAGCTAGAAAAATACACAGTACACAAAGTGCTATAAATAACAAAGAAATAAAGAACAAAATAAACAAAAAACAGGATACTTAATGTTGTATATTATAGCTCCAAGTTTCCTCAGTGTCCTTCCTTCGATTAGCTCAGTGTGAAATAGCCATTATTGGCCATTTCAGAATATCTGCCCATGAATCCTCGTCTTTCAGTGCAGTACGGTGTCAAAATGTTCTTGAAAAGGGTTTTCCATTAAAGGCCTCCAAGAGAACTGGTGGCCACTCCTTCAGATCTTAATTTTCTGTTTGAAAAGCTAGGACTTGCTCCATTTGAACCACATAACCTGGCTGAGTTGAGGTTCTTAACATTGAAAACAGTTTTACTGATTACTCTGACCTCTGCAAGAAGAGTATCCGAGTTGCAAACTCTTAAGGTGATTCATTTTGCAGAGGGACATGTTTTCCTTTTAAGAACTAATCCTTCCTTAATTCTTAAAGTGGTATTTTAGTTTACTTTAAGCCAAACTATCCATCTCCCCAGTTTCGTTCCTGAACCTAAAAATGAAGGAGAAAGGCTACTCCATACTTGGATATCAACAGACAACTCACATTCTATCTTGACAGATATAAATCTTTCAGATTTTCATTTCAAATGTTCATTTCTTATGTAGGTAAGATGAAGGGACAACTTGTGTCAAAATAGACTGTTTATAAATGGTTGCCTAAGGCTATTAACTTTTGTTATACTCACCATGACAAAAAATATTCCAGGCAGGTTTAAGGCCCTCTCTACCAGGACCTTGCCTTCTTCTTTGGCTTTTTAGAAAAGGTTGGATTTTAGAAGTGTTTTAGAAGCTGCTACTTGGTCCCCCTTTACATACTTTTACAAAGCACTATATGCTTGATTCCTTCTCTAGGTCCAGGTTAAGCTTTCCTAGGACCATACCCAGGGGCAGCTGGACTCTTCTCTTTCCACCTCTCAGATGTATTTAGCTGAAGTAATCTACCCTTATAGCTAAGGCTACTGCAACAGTGATTAGTATGATAAATATAGTACATTGGTGCAGTAGCCAATCCTGCCTCCACCCCCTTTGTTTATGGTTGTTTTTTTATACCAGGATAATGAGCATTTATTTTTTGTTTCTCTAGCATTGTCCTTTCAGGGCTTAGCCTCCCTCTGTCTACTGGCATGAAAGCTCTGAAGGGCTTCACATGGAAACGTGTCTTCTAGTCAGTGCAGCTCATATTGCCTGACAGTTTGGCCACATAGAAGATGCCTGGAAGTTTTTGAAGCTGGCCGACTGTTATATCCTTGGAAGCAATATAACCCATATAGCTAAAGCAACTGCAGCAATGATAATTCAGACATCTTCTGTTATGGTAAGTTTAACTTACACAGCTGTACTTTATTGTCTTTTTAAATTGCAGGAATGCATAACAGGTTTTGAAAAAAGGATCAAGAGGAACATTTTGCATGTTTCCTTTCTCTGCAAATAAAGAAATGCATTTTATATGTATTTTATATATGTGTGATTCTGAAGCACTCAAAGTTTTGCCACCTTTCTTTGCTCACTTTCTCTCCTCTAGTGCCAGCTCAGAAGATACAGACCTGTCCGCAGCCTGGTATACCAATGCATGGATACATGGAAGCTCTAGCTGGAACTGGCAGAATGATTGATGGCCATGCAACTGTTGGAACAGTGCTTCAGTTTACATGCAATAATTCTTACGATCTAACTGGAAGCGACCATAGAATATGTTTAAAGGATGGACAGTGGACAGGCAAGCAACCAGTCTGTGTCAAAGGTAGCTGTAGCAAATTAATTCAAAATTTTAAACAGTTACATTACTACCAGAAGTCACAAAGTCTTCAAAATACTGCTTTACTGCCACTATACATTGCTGCTTTGTCAAGTTCTGAATTTCAAAGTTTGGCACGTGTGTGTGGGTGTGTGTGCGTGTGTGTGTGTATATGTATGTATATATATATATATATATATATATATATATATATATATATATACACACACACACACACATACACACACACATATTATATATATATATATATATATATATATATATATATATGTATATATGGATTCACTTCAGAAGCTTGAATTTACAAAATCTCGAACTGCAAATAACCGTAAGCAAAAGATCGAGTTTCGTAAACTCGAACTTCTGAAGCGAAACCAAAAAAAAAAAAAAAAAAACACAAACTTTGCTTTTGCAGGGGCTTGCACCCTAAACCTCATGTGGGGCTGTGCCCCCACACCCCCCCTACTTAAATATACCAACTCCAAGATCGCGCTACAGTGGGGAAATGGGAAATCTCCCGTCTTGCGCTGTATGTAGAAGCGCAAAATGGGAGGTTTCTCATTTCCTGTCAACACCACAAAAAAAAAGAAAAACATTATGTACACACAGAGCATACAAGAATCCTTGCCTCTGTGTGCACGCAATGTATTAAGGTAAGTAAACTCTTATTTTTACACACTACACATCTTCGATTTACTGAAATCTCGATCATATGGTCTCGACCGTATGACATTCGAGATTTCAATAATTCGATTATGTGAAGTGTTCCTATATATATATATATATATATATATATATATATATATATATATATATATATATGCATGCATATTTACAATGTAAGCCTCAAAGAATCCTGGAAGCATCAGATTACTTAAAAAAAAAAAAAAAAAACAGACTCTCATTGTACAAAGCCTGCAGGAAAACAATTGCAACAGCTCTCTTGTATTTTCAGCTTCAAAACAAGCCAAACAATGACTACCCTTGCCTTGCAGTGCCTTAAGAAAATATTACCTTTCATTAGCATTATATCATCCAAACAGCTCTGCCAGTGAATGAGCTATCAAAAACTGTTCATGCTGTAAACTTTTCTCAAGGACTAATTACAGTTTGTTATCAGAGACTTCACTTGGTACACTCCATGAATTATGATTAAGAGTGCTGACATACACCATGCCTCCAGGGTCTTCCTTCTTATGACTTCCAAATGAGGAACTACCTAACTAAAGTCCATGGACCTGGGAATCTCCTTTTATACCTTAAAAATTATGACCTCATTACTGGCTAATACATATGAGTTTTATGATTAGCTGTTTGTAAAAATGTTCTCATCCTAAAAACTGTAGCACAGATATAAAGACACATTACTCACATTTATATCCAACATATTAGAACTGTTCCCCTTCTTGCACTACACCAGGGGTTGTAGAAACTGGACAGCCCATCAACATTTTTTTTGGCTAGACAGGACCTTTGGGGGTGATTGTATTTTGAGAGAGTTAGAAGGATAGTGCCGACTGGCACAACTTTGCACTGATAATGCCCACCGGCACAATTTTCCACTGATAGTGCCTACTGGCACAACTTTGCACCAATAGTGCCCACTGGCACAACTTTGCACCAATAGTGCCCACTGGCACAACTTTGCACTGATAGCGCCCACTGGCACACCTTTGCACTGATAGTGCCCACTGGCACAACTTTGCACTGATTGTCATGCCTGAATATGTAGAATACTATGTGACATGGTCAGTTACCAAACTGAAGTACCTATATAGAAAATAGTACGTCAAGCAGCAGAAGACATACTTTATTGTTAATAACTCTCACTCAGTGGATGAGTGTTTTCTTGTCACTTTACTCAACTTCTTTTTGATATAGCACACATGGTGCTCCACACCGTGGATGCCTTTGAATAGCACTACTCTTAAGCATTCATCAACAGTATAGGGTCAAGTCTCTGTCAAAACTTTGAAGTCATATTTGTTCAGAACATTGAATCTTTTTGATACATTAAATGATTTCTCTACCTCAGCAAACCATTGCACCTTCACATAAACGTTCCTTCTTGTGAGATATATCAAAGAATATACAGAAGTCTCAAAGTTTAGCAAAAACTTACTACAGTATCCACATTATTCAGGAAAAACCTTCACCTGTCTTTTTAATGGAGGGAACAGGACATTTTTCTGGCCTTTATTTTTTCTAGCTTTGGTCTTACCATCTGTTATCCTGTAAGATACCCAAATTACTTGGTTCCATCATACCTCACTTACTTTTCTTAGCATTGGCATTAGACTGTCTGTCCTATATATGCTAATGAAGTCTTCTCTATTTGGCAAGTGAGACTTCCTGTAATCTGAATGAATGACCTCATCACCCAGGTATGCCTGAGCATATCTGGAATTAAGCTTCAGTATTTTATCCAACAGTTTTTGAAATGTAGTTGGGGTTCCATGTAGGCCATATAGTAAACACTGTGTATTGAAAAAGATCATCAGGGTTTGCAAAGGTTGCTTTTTCCTTTGACAGAGGAGCTGAGTGATGTTTGACTGTATCCTTTTTCCCGTGTACTATTCTGAAGTATATTCCCTTTACTACGTTCTGTTTCATCTCATTGCTCTGGGCATAGGATAGCTACCAAACTCTGGCATGCTATTCAGCTTCCTAAGTTTATTGCAGAATCTTCAAACAAATACTGAAAAGTCATCTCAGCTCTTCCTGGCTACGTACCTGCTCTATAACCTAACCTTCTCACTCTCCTTATAAGATAGCTAAACTCCTATGCTTTTTCTACTGCTGACTAATGATATTTTCTCCATAATTATTATTTTTCATCACTTGTTGATACTGGTACAATAATGCTGATTAATATATCTTCTGTTTATATATCTCTGATTGAATTCATCTGGCAACCAATAAAATTCCTGCTTTTATGTATATATTCTGTATGTATTACTGTAATCACAATCTGTAATACTGTATCTACTTTTGTAACAATTAATGTTTAATATTTTATGTATCGATGTTCTTGTTGGAGGTTTTCTCCACAGGCCTCCACTGAAAATGGACTCTTTTAGGCCCGTGGACTTTCGTGGTAAACAAATGCTATAAATAAATAAAACTTCCATCAGATTTAGGAACTAAAACTACTGAGCTGCTGCATTCACTTTTGTGATTCTTCTCTCAAGTCTAGCTTGAGACCCTCCTTAAATTTTTTAAGTTGAGCTTAGCTACCTGATTTGTCCCCACAGTATACCACGCTGCAGTTGTGATCCCCTACACAAGGACGTCCGTACTACTGATACAGAGAGCTATAGGTCCATTACAGTTGTGATGCCCCTACACAAGGACATCCATACCACTGATATGGGAACTGTAGGTGCATTAGCCTGACGAGTCTTATTTGCAAAGCTATGGGATACATCATATCTGACCTCATAAAGTATGAAATCAAAATCGTTATCAGGTTAAAAGTGCAAATATCTGGCTTTGTTTAAGGGAGATCCCTTCTATTTATTTTAGTTAACTGCATCAGGAAGGTCACATGGGCTATAGACAATAGTCATTCAATCTAAACAGCTAACCCGGATATGACAAAAGCATTTACCACTATACTCCATCCTGGCATCATTAATAAGCTAAGTGCCTTAAAAGCAGATATGTACATGGAGAGCTAGATAGCTAAATGGCTGAAAGACAGAACCTGTGCAGTTATTGGGGCAGGCACCTTCTTGGAAAGTATGAGGGTAATTAGTGGTGTGCCCCAGGAATCAGTACTTGGATCCCCTCCTTTTTGAAATCTGCTACTCTGATTTCCAAACACAGACTTGGGACCTGTGGTTAAATAAGTTTGCAAATGACTGCAAACTGCATGTTGTTGTCAAATTTCCCTATGCTATCCATTTGTTACATTAGGAAGTAACCCCTATTAACAGGTGGTGTATGGAAAAATGTCTAAAATCAAATGCAAAAAAAAAAAAATTGTTACTTTTAGTAAGCATATCTCTCACTCAATATACAGTATAGCCAAGGCTTCATTCCAGAATGATAGTAAAGTTGTGGATCTTGGAACCTGGTTTGATAATTCCCGTGATTTTATCCACCAAGTATCACCAGTAGTGGTCAGAAAATCTAAAGGCTAAATATCCAGGTCAAATGACATCATTACTCCTGCCCTAATTGGATGAATTATTGAGTACAGTGCCCCCTTTGAGATGCATCTGTTTTGATGTATTAAGCTTCTTTAAATTTCTAGTCTCCCACCAGGACACAAGTGCTCTTCAGCAATTACATTCTGCTTGCTGAGCACACTCAAGCAATTTTCAGTCTGCGGCTACCACTCCACCCATACAGTATAAGAAGGAATCAGTACTGCAAATTAAGCAAGGATATACATTTTGAGCCTCAAGAGCAGGGTCAGTCCACCCAGGCATTCTACTTGTATGTTTTATGAGAGTAAAGCTATTACATTAGCATTATTTCTTAGTAGTTCTCAGCGTGCTAATAAAACTGACTGTTGTAGCATTGTATCCTCCCCCCCAGCTATTACAGCAATCCTAACTGCCCAATAGACATTATACATTTAATTCAGATCCATGTGACTAAATTAACCATCAAGCAGCCCTCTCAGTGCTTTCTGCTTAGTTTGTATCACTTGGAAGCCCACCTGTTTATTTGCATCTCTATGCATTCCCCTTCATTGCTGTTGTATCTGCCTACTCTAATCTGTGCACAAACTGGTTAATAATCATCAAGTCAATGTGAAGACACACTCCCAACCTTAATAAAATTTGCTGCCTCTTATCTCCTTCACTTTACAGGTAGTTTGAATTATTACTTACCCCCTCTGAGGCCTTCACTGATTTCCACTGATTGCCTCTCTGGTTTCTTTGCATTCCACCTGGTTTACACCCCTTGTGCTATCTCCCTCCCCCAATACAAAGTCTATATTAGACTCCTGCTGAGAATGGAGCCATCTTTAAATTTCTAGTCTCCCACCAGGACACAAGTGCTCTTCAGCAATTACATTCTGCTTGCTGGTAAGCCATTAGACCTCAGTAATTTGTTTAAAGTGTTCAGATTTGTAAAGTAATACTTACCTTTTTCTCTTGTCTTGGTGGGCTCTGCCCCACTCCATTCACCTCGCTAATGCTCGGGCTCTCTTCGCTCCCCTGCTCTGCCCCCTATTCTCTCACACCCCCACTACCTCTACATTTATAGTAATCACAGCCACACCCACAGCTCACCCTCACATCACCTCCACCAATCACAGCTCCTCAAGTCATATCACATTATACCACACCAACTTGCTCCCCACAAAATACTCCCAATCACTCTCATTCCCACTAGGCATTTTTTACATAACCCACACTACTTCCCCATCCACATATAGTACAACCCTATAATTCCTATTCCGACTCCCCACCTAGAACCAACTTAAACTTTATAACCATGACTATCACACAACTAAGTCTAGTGTGTCTACTCATAATTCTTTACAGCACCACAAGTTATCACTCTAGCAATATCCCTAAACTTAGTAGCACAACACTACATTATGCACTCATATACAGACTCCACACAGTATAATAATATCTCCCACAATTGTTCAGGAACTACATAATGGACCAATTCAGAACTAAACACGTATGCTCTCATTCCTACTCCAAAAAAACACAATACTTTCTCACACTCCTTACCAAGCTCTAACATCTGTATCACCATTTTAACAGCAGGCTCAACATAAGTGGGGATATCCACCCCAACCCAGGCCCAAATTCATTCTGTCCAACAAAAACTGCTCCAACACAAATGTCAGAACTTAACACCCCCACTTTCTTCATTCCTGGGCATATCAACAACAGCAGCAAAACCAACCATCTTTTAATGCTAAATATTAATATTAGAAGTATCAAAAATAAAATACCTGAACTCCAGGTCATAATGGCACACTACTCCCCAGACATAGTTGCTTTAACAGAAACCTGGCTAAATAAAAATATAAAAAACACACGAAAGTCACCACACGTCAAGATTTAATGAAGCTTTCAGGTCTACACCCTTCCTCAGGATATGCTGAGGAAGGGTGTAGACCTGAAAGCTTCATTAAATCTTGACGTGTGGTGACTTTCGTGTGTTTTTTGGATTTTGCTTAACAACTAAGCGTGTTTTAAATAAAAATATACCTAACTCAGAAGTTCTCCCTACCAGCTACAATATCATTAGACAAGACAGACCACTTCGTAAAGGGGGTGGAACTGCCTTACTGCACAAGTCCAACTTAACTGTCTGTCAATTACCAAACTACTACTGCTCCCCCAGTAATTGGGACATACTTATCGCACAACTTCAACTTAAAAAGGTCATCACCACAATTGTGATCTATATTCCACCTGGTAATACACCTGCTAGCCTTGAAGACTTTTTATCCTGGTGTTCTTCCACATACTCACAAGAAACCCTTATTCTGGGGGACTTCAACCTAGATTGGTTCACCTGTATATCAGAACCACCAAGTAATCTAATAAATCTCCATGGCTACCAGCAGCTAGTTCAAATTCCAACTAGATATGATAAAAAATCTAAATGGGAATCCATCCTTGACTGGGTGCTAACTAACAACCCCACATTGTACCCTCATACAGGCAGTCTCCCAGACACCTTAAGTGACCACAACATAATATACTTTATATGTAGTAGGACAAGCAAATGCAAAACCACTAATTATATATCCACTAGAAACACAAAAACATTCTCTCCTGAGGTCCTCAACAATTTATACTGTGACTGGACCCCCCCCTAAAAACCCTCCCACTTGACCAGGCTGCAGCATATTTCAACAAAACATTTCTACAACACCTAGACACTGATGCTCCATTGCACAAAATCAAGGTAAGAACCTCTACAAAAATCTGGCTCAGTAAAGAAACCAAACAAATCCTCAAGTCCAGACACACTGCCTGGCTTTACTATCAAAAAAAACAAAGAAACACAAAGCCTAACTAAGTACCAAGAACTGCGCAACTGTGCAAAAAATGCATTAGGCTGGACAAAAAATCCTACTACACAACATTACAAACTAAATACCAACACAACCCCTAAAAACTTTGGAAAAATGTAAACCAGCTACTAAAATCCACCCAAAAGGCTACCCCCAAACCAAGCACCCCTGACACTAAAGTTCCCATCGAAACACAATTAAACTCCCACTATGTGAACTCAGTTCTATCCTTAGTATCACAGGACAGTTCCTTCCTCACTATCCCCCCAACACAAATAACACTAATACAAGCTTTACCCTCAAAACAGTTTCCACCACTTCAGTCAAAAGCATGCTCTCCAAACTAAAAACCTCATCAACAGCAGCAGACCTACTCCCCAGCTATTTCTTGAAACTCACAGCAGATGCTATTGCTATCCCAATCTCCACTCTCATAAACAGATCAATTGTTGAAAACTATGTGCCCAAACTCTGAAAAATATCCTATGTTCCACCCATACATAAAGGCGGGACCACCACTGAACTTAATAACTACAGACCCATTGTTTTACTCTCCCCACTGGCCAAATTCCTAGAAAAAGGCATCCATACCCAGATGCTCAACTATCTCCTAGACAGCAACATCCTGTCACCTACTCAGCATGGTTTCAGACCTGCCCATAGTACCACTACAGCCCTCCTTTGCTTCATAGACACAGTAAACCATCTCAAAAATGAAGGCCTACAGGTGTCAACTCTTTTTTTGGATATGTCCAAAGCATTTGACACAGTCTCACACCAAATCCTGCTAAACAAACTAAACCAATATCGCCTGTCAAACTCCACTCTTACCTGGTTCAAAAGCCACTTAACTGACAGGTACCAAGCTGTGAAATGGGAACATTCTCTCTCTTCTCAGCTGCCCATAACTATAGGAGTCCCACAGGGTTCTGTCTTAGGACCACTACTATTCACAGTCTTCACAAATGACCTCCATACCTCCACACAGCATGCATCTATCATTCAGTATGTAGATGACACTACCTTAATCTGTGCTGCACAAAATGTTCCCACCCTCCTGCAAACAACTCAACTAGCATTCTCTGATGTTGAAAACTACCTTACCAAAGCCAAACGTATCCTTAATCCAAAGAAAACACAGCTTATGATTATAACCAGTTCTAACAAAAACACTGATAACGGTCAATTCACTATCTACTCCACAAATGCTACTTCAATCACTCTAGTGGCGCAGGCTAAGCTAATGGGAATAACCATAGACTCCCACCTAAAATTTGATAGTCATCTCAACTTAACTATTAAAAAAGTACATGCCAAACTGGGGTCACTCTACCTTATTAAACCATTTCTTACCAACAACACAAGATCAGCCATTGCTCGCTCCCAACTTCTATCCACCCTACTCTATGCATCTCCCATTATGACTAATCTCAACAAAACTGAACTAAGCAAAATGGAAGCCTGCTATAACAGGATTGCCCACTTTGCTAAAAATTGCTCATAAAGAACTCATCACTTTACTGCTTTGAGACAGCTCCATTGGCGTGAACTGCCCAACCTCCTAACTTACAATCAATTCTGCCTCTGTCATTCTATCTATCACCTCCCCAATAAGTGTCCTTCCCTCAAAAACCTAGTACATCACTCAGCCAAAAGGCCTCTTGGATCATCAAGCAAACTACTACTAGAAGTCTCCAACAGCTACAATAGCTTTGGAGATTCACTATATAGTAGTTCAGTGGCTAAAAAATGGAACTCTGTCCCTACTAGCATTCAAAACACATCATCCAAAGCCTCCTTTAAAGACCTCATCAAGCAACATCTCAAGCAAAGTTGGCAGTGCCATGATTGCTACCCAGGCTAGTGAAAGTGGATAAGGTATACATACTAGAGCACTTGATAATAGTTTTCTTTCTTACTCACAAACACTGGCTAATGTACAATGTATGTATGTACTGTACCTGTGTACTATGTATGTATTCTACCTATGTTCCAAATTTCAGCTGTACACCACAAATCTATTAATTACCATTATTTTTAAACTAATATTTTTTTTGTTTGTTCTCTCCACTGTAACTGTTGATGTGCTGCATACCACTGTAAAAACATGTATTTTCTAATTTGTGTGTATACTGATCATGTCTAACTAAATGTATCTGTAATTTTTCTTTGTGGAGCTTTTCTCCCCGGGCCTCTGCTGAAAAAGGGCCTTTTCGGCTCAGTCAGACACCCCTGATTAACAAATGTAAAATAAAATAATTAAATAAATAAAATAAACTGTAAAGGCCACAGATTTCCTAATCAAGAAGATTGTTGGCCTAAACTCCTACAGTCACTAGGAAAGGCTTGAAATGCTATCCCATTAATCAGTTTCTCAAAGACTTTTATAGGATGATCTATGCCTTGCATTCACTGTCATTAGGAACCCCATCTTTCTTGAACTCCTTTATCTTTGTAAATAGGATAGCTTTACTATCATCAAAACTAGAGACTGAACTTTTCAGAAGCACATAAATAGAGGATGCTGGAGAGAAATATACATTTCCCAACACCTACCATACCACTGGTACAAACTTCCCCTGAAAGTTATATAAAGTGGTACTTTAGTATCTTTCAAATTAACCTTGGATGGGTAGCCATAAAGTTACTCTTGAACTGACCTGCTTTGCCTTTGTTGAGAAGAGGAGTACAACATACAATTGTATTTCTTATACATCAGAAGTTTTTCAATCCTTACCCAAAAGTTCATTCTTAAGTTGTCACAGTCCATGCAATTATTTCCCTTTGTATTTGTAATTGTAAAACATTATCAGTGTAATTGTAAATGTCTAAGATTATCTCCTTCTTTTGCTTATGTTTGTTAATAAGCTTAGTCTGCATTATATTATCCTACCAGGAAAATTCTTGTAACTTTTTTCTTTTTTGTGTACTTTATCTATTCTTATAAATGGATGGAGCTTTTCCCCCCTGAGCCTCCACTGAAAAGGGGTTTGCTTTAGCTGACTCAGTTGGACTATCCTAGTTAACAAATGTAAATAAATAAATATCCATAAACATTCAGTGCCACTGCTATCAGCCAAGGTGACATGATTTTTGCCCACTCTCCTCTTTCCTAATTCTCTGTGTAGCTCAATACTCCAATCCCACCACATAGGATCCCTTATTGTCCCCCTTAGTCATTTTATATGGCAAGCACAGTCTTGGCTTTAGCAGCTATATTGGCTAACAACTATGTTTTGCTACAGTTGTACCATCATCTGATCAGTCCTTCACTCAACAAGACTTTGTAGCAAGAGTCTCCATAGCTGGAGTCATGGAAAGCACATCCAGATGGGAGTAAGCACACTAATTCAGCATCAGATGTTTCAGAGGAAACAAGAATAAGAGCTTTGTATGGAACTGGTAGCCAAAGTATGATTTAAACTTAGCAGCAGAGGCATTTCAATATATGGTAAATGGCAAGTCCATTGCCAACTGTCCATGCACACACCACCAGTGTAAGTACCAGAGAACACCACTAGAGGCATCAGGCTATTAAAGCACAGGTTTATTGTACACATCTAACAGGAAAATGAAAATGCCAGCTCTTTTGGCTTTTCAGTTGCAAAACAAACATAAATACTGACCCCTGACTTGCAGTTCAACATCAGCAACTTTTTTTAGCTATATATAGTCCACACATCCCCTTTTTTAGGGTATAAACATTTCCCAGGCCCCAATTTCTGATCACTGTAATAGACACACCACATGCTATGCTTCATGAATTATCCGTAGCTAGGCTGATGAACTTAGTGCTTCCAATGTCTTTTTGATGATCCTCCAGATGAAAATCTTCCTTCATGAAGCCTTCCCACCCAGGAGCCTATTTTTATATCATGAGAAATCATAACCAAAAACAGATTGGCCGTGAACCAAAACACCAAATTAAAAATCACTGTTGAACCCAGAACACCACCTCCAAATTAGCGCAAAAGAACTTCATTGACACTTTCATCAAAAATACTTCATCAGAAATGTGACAAAGTTTGTTAAAACCACTTTATAAATACTAAAGACACACCTTCATTCAATTATACAATTAGTTAAAACACAATTAACTTAAAAAGACAGGCTACTATTTGATAAAATATCAGATTGCCAGTTTCCTGTCGACTAAAAAACATGTAATATTTATGACTTCATTCAAACCTGGGGGACTGTCTGCCCTCAGTCGAAGTTGCCATAAAGTCTCTCTTCTTTCAACTTTGTTTTAAAATTTCCACCTCTTAAATCTAAATCAATATGCTGTAATATATAAAATGTGAATTTTTATACAAGACACAATTAATGGAATGCCTATATAACACATTATTGTCATTTTTTATTTTTATTGGATAGTAATGTTCTTTAATGCATTTATTTTAAACTCCTTGTGGTCATTCCTGTGTAATAAGCAGAACATCCAAAACACAAAGCTATATATACTACATTAGAAGTACTGCAATTAAATCTGCCTGGAACTGGGATTGTGTATTTTAAAAAAATCAAGATAAATGTGGGGTCCTTCATGTATATACCTACAAACATTACATTCTTGACATTTATATATTCCTTTAGGTTTATTGGAAATAAAATAATTAACTTTTATTTGTTTGTTTTCCAAAATACCTTTGATGTTATTGTTTCCTTTTTTATGTACAAAACTGGGAGTTTCACCCAATATCTCTTTTAAATCACTGTTACCTGAAATAATTTTCCAGTTGTCATTGATAACAGAAATAACTTTTTTCTACTATCAACAGACATTTCAATAACACATCTAGGAGTGGACTTCATAGATGTCACCATTTTTTTACTTATTAATCCTTTTATAAGGATGGGAGAGAAATTAGTTGTACATATATTAATTATTTCAAAAGCAATTTTATCCAGTAAATCTTTACGATAACCTCTCTGTAAAAACAAGCAAGACGTGTACCACTTCTAAGATAAAAATCAACATATTTACTGATCATGCGTGATGATCAAATAAACTGCCCTTTTGGGATGTTCTGTTTCATAAAATGTGGATGGTTACTTTGATAATGTACATAATTGTTTGACTATGTCTTTTTTCTATAAATGTTATTAGAAAAGTTACAAACTGATTTATCCCAAGTTAATTCAACATCCAAGTAGTTTACTTTATATTCTACATCTCTTAGTGCGAATGTCAAAAAAGTATTACTAGAATTAAGAGCTGATAATAATAATTTGTGACTTTCCACAGGTCCCTTGATGATAAAAAACAGGTCATCAATACAGCGACAGTAAAAAATAACTTCAAATTGTGAAATAACTGTAGGTAAAAATTTATTTCTTCCACCATCCCATAGCTAATCCTGTATATGCTGGAGCTACAGTAGCTCCCATTGCCACTCCTCGCAATTGTTTATAAAATCTGTTGTTAAAAAAGAAATAACTATTTTCTAACAGTAATTCCATTAAACATATACTACATTAGATTCATTCCATTTAGTGTATTTATACAAAAAATTGGAAACATATTCTTCCCTTCCACTTGAGGAATTGATGGAAACCCTGAATAACTACTATAACATCATAAAGATTATACAAAGACCTCAACAACACTCCCTATTAGATGGTGATGTTCATCCAAACCCTGGCCCTATAAATAAAATTACCAAGTAACCACAAAACCAAACTTCCAATACCCATACCCCAAAATGACCCTCTAACTCTCTCCTGATAGCCCATCTTAACATCCATAGTATAAACAATAAAATAACCCACCATCATGCACTCTTAGAAGTACACTCATTTGATATCCTCTGTATTACAGAAACATGGCAAAAGCCTACTACTCAGAACCAAGAAATTACCCCTCCTGGATATAACATTTTGAGATGTGATTGGATGACCAAAAAGGGTGGAGGAGTAGCCATCCTCTACAAATCCAAACTTCAAGTTAAACCTTTAATGCGTACCTACCCTCAAATACCAATGCGGAAATCCTTAGTGTCAAACTTCAAATCAACAACTGTAAATCATCGTCATCATCTTTCGGCTTTTCCCGTTCGGGGTCGCCACAGCGGACCATCTCTTTCCATTTCTTCCTATCCTCTGCATCTTGCTCTGTCACACCAACCGCCTGCATGTCCTCTCTCACCACGTCCATAAACCTTATCTTAGGCCTTCCTCTTTTCCTCTTACCTGACAGCTCCATCCTTAGCATCTTTTTGCCAATGTACCCATCATCCCTGCTCAGCACATGCCCAAACCAACACAATGTCATCTCTCTTGCTTTGTCTCCAAACTGTCCAACATGAGCTGACCCTCTAATATTCTGATTCCTAATCCTATCCATCCTAGTCACACCGAGTGCAAATCTTAACATCTTTAACTCTGCCACATCCAGCTCAGACTCCTGCCTTTTTGTCAATGCCACTGTCTCCAACCCATATAACATAGCTGGTCTCACTACTGTCTTGTAGACCTTCCCTTTCACTCTTACTGGGACCCGTCTGTCACAAATCACTCCTGACACTCTTCTCCACCCATTCCACCCTGCCTGTACTCTCTTCTTCACATCTCTTCCACATTCACCATTACCCTGAACTGTTGATCCCAAGTTCTTAAACTCGTCTACCTTTACCAACTCTACTCCCTGCATCCTCACCATTCCTCTACCCTCCCTCTCATTTACACACACATATTCTGTTTTAGCCCTACTGACCTTCATTCCTCTGCTCTGTAGAGCATATCTCCACCTCTCCAGAGTCTCCTCAACCTGATTTCTACTCTCACTACAGATCACAGTGTCATCTGCAAACATCATAGTCCACGGGGCCTCCTGTCTGATCTCATCTGTCAACCTGTCCATCGCTACTGCAAATAAGAAAGGACTCAGAGCTGATCCTTAATGTAATCCCACCTCCACCTTAAACGGATCTGTCACTCCCACTACAGTCCTCACCACTGTCACACTACCCCCGTACATATCTTGTACCACTCTTAAATACTTCTCTGCCACTCCCAACTTCCTCATACAGTACCACAGCTCTTCTCTAGGCACCCTGTCATATGCTTTCTCCAAGTCTACAAAGACACAATGCAACTCCTTCTGACCTTCTCTGTATTTCTCCAATAACACTCTCAGAGCAAACATTGCATCTGTAGTGCTCTTTCCTGGCATGAAACCATACTGCTGATCACTAATCACCTCCCTTCTTAACCTAGCTTCTACTACTCTCTCCCATAACTTCAAGCTGTGACTGATCAAATTTATCCCTCTGTCGTTACTGCAGCTCTGCACATCACCCTTATTCTTAAAGATAGGTACCAAAACACTTTTTCTCCACTCCTCAGGCATCCTCTGACTTTCCAAAATTTCATTAAACAATCTAGTTAAAAATTCCACTGCCATTTCTTCTAAGCACCTCCATGCTTCCATTGGGATGACATCTGGGCCAACAGCCTTTCCATTCTTCATCCTCTTCATAGCTGTCCTTACTTCCTCCTTGCTAATCTGTTTCACTTCCTGATTCACTATCCCCACATCGTCCAACCTTCTCTCTCTCTCATTCTCTTCATTCATCAGCCTCTCAAAATACTCTTTCCATCTACTCAACACACTCTCCTCTCTTGTGAGTACCTTTCCCTCACTATCCTTTATCACCCTTACTTGCTGCACATCTTTCCCAGCTCTGTCCCTCTGTCTAGCCAATCGGTACAGGTCCTTTTCTCCCTCTTTAGTGTCCAATCTCTCTTACAACTCTCCATACGCCTTATCCTTAGCTTTCGCCACCTCTCTCTTTGCCATATGCCTCATCTCCGTATACTCATGTCTACTTTCTTCATCTCTTTGACAATCCCATTTATTCTTCACCAGCCTCTTCCTCTGTATACTCTCCTGTACTTCCTCATTCCACCACCAGGTCTCCTTGTCCTCCTTCCTCTGTCCAGATGTCACACCAAGCACCTTTCTAGCAGTCTCCCTTACTAGTTCTGCTGTAGTTACCCAGCTATTCGGTAACTCTCCACTGCCTCCAAGTGCCCGTCTTAACTCTTCCCTAAACTCCACTTCACAATCACCCTTTTTTAACTTCTACCATTTAATCCTCGGCACTGCTTTCACACTCCTCCTCCTCTTCTTGATCACCAACGTCATCCTACAGACCACCATTCTATGCTGCTTAACTACACTTTCCCCTGCCACCACTTTACAGTCTCCAATCTCCTTCAGACTGGCTCTCCTACATAGGATATAATCCACCTGTGTGCATCTTCCTCCACTCTTGTACGTCACCCTATGCTCCTCCCTCTTCTTAAAATATGTATTCACCACAGCCATGTCCATCCTTTTCGCAAAATCCACAATCATCTGACCTTCTGCATTCCTCTCCTTAACACCATACCTACCCATCACTTCCTCATCCCCTCTGTTCACTTCACCAACATGCCCATTAAAGTCCGCTCCAATCACTAGTCTCTCACCCATGGGTACACTCACCACAACTTCATCCAACTCACTCCAAAATTTCTCTTTCTCATCCATCGCACACCCAACTTGTGGAGCATATGCACTAACAACATTCATCATTACACCATCAATTTTGAGCTTCATAAACATCACTCTGTCAGACACTCTCTTCACGTCTAAAACACTCTTGGCATATTGTTCCTTTAGTATAACCCCTACCCCATTTCTCCTGCCATCCACACCATGATAGAACAATTTGAACCCATTTCCTAAACACCTGGCCTTACTTCCCTTCCATCTGGTCTCCTGCACGCACAATATATCAACCTTCCTTCTCCCCAACATATCAGCTAGCTCTCTTCCTATACCAGTCATACTGCCAACATTCAAAGTTCCTACCCTCACTGCTACACTCCTAACCTTCCTCCTCTCTTCCTGCCTTCAGGCATGTCTTTGCCCTCCTCTTCTCCTTCGGCCAACAGTAGCCCAATTTCCGCCAGCACCCTGTTGGCTAACAGTACTGGTGCGGTCGTTGTTAACCCGTGCCTTGACCGATCTGGTATGGAAATATGAAATTTTCGCACCATAAGTTATGTGGCAGAAAGTTTTACGCTGGATGCCCTTCCTAACGCAACCCTCCCCATTTATCCGGGCTTGGCACTGGCACAAAGAAATGCACTGGCTTGTGCATCCCCAGTGGCTACATAATTTGCTCCTATCTGCCCCCTGGAAATAATATTAATACTCTTGAAAATATCTTCAGTTGCCTCTCCACTCACCTACCTCAGGAAACCATAGTACTAGGCTACTTTACTATAGACTGGGCTACCTGCTGCTCACCTAATCCTACCTCCCACATAAATCTATATGGCTTTTCCCAAATTATAACCACCCCTACTAGAATCCATAAACCAGCCAATAAAGAAAGCACCCTAGACTGGATCCTTATAAATAGTCACCCCCGATACATATAAACCAGGTGCCCTTCCAGACTACATTAGTGACCGCTCTCTAACCTATATAATTAAACAAAAATCCATAGCCGCAATCCTAATCTTTTCAAAACCTCACATTCTAAAAAACACTTTAATCCAGAAAACTTCCTAAATGAACTTAAGGCATGTGACTGGTCAACACTTCATCATCTTCAACTAGATGAAGCAGTATCTTACTTCAATACAACATTCCTACAAATCCTTGATTGCCATGCCCCCTCTCGCTCTACCAGAAGCAGTATCTTACTTCAATACAAAATTCCTACTCATCCTTGATTGCCATGCCCCCTCTCGCTCTACCAGAAGCAGTATCTTACTTCAATACAAAATTCCTACTCATCCTTGATTGCCATGCCCCCTCTCGCTCTACCAGAAGCAGTATCTTACTTCAATACAACATTCCTACAAATCCTTGATTGCCATGCCCCCTCTCGCTCTACCAGAAGCAGTATCTTACTTCAATACAAAATTCCTACTCATCCTTGATTGCCATGCCCCCTCTCGCTCTACCAGAAGCAGTATCTTACTTCAATACAACATTCCTACAAATCCTTGATTGCCATGCCCCCTCTCGCTCTACCAGAAGCAGTATCTTACTTCAATACAACATTCCTACAAATCCTTGATTGCCATGCCCCCTCTCGCTCTACCAGAAGCAGTATCTTACTTCAATACAACATTCCTACAAATCCTTGATTGCCATGCCCCCTCTCGCTCTACCAGAAGCAGTATCTTACTTCAATACAAAATTCCTACAAATCCTTGATTGCCATGCCCCCTCTCGCTCTACCAGAAGCAGTATCTTACTTCAATACAAAATTCCTACTCATCCTTGATTGCCATGCCCCCTCTCGCTCTACCAGAAGCAGTGTCTTACTTCAATACAAAATTCCTACAAATCCTTGATTGCCATGCCCCCTCTCGCTCTACCAGAATACGAACCAAAATTGCTCCATGGCTCACCAAAGAACCGAGACAAAAGATTCTCCTACGTAATAAAATATAGGCCAGATGGAGACCTTCTGAAAACCTAGCAGACCATCTTTACTTTAAGCAGTTACAAAATACCACTAAAAAATAAGTTCTGCTTGACAAAAAAAATTCTACCTTCACCTACAACAAACCCACCAGCATAAACCACAAAAGTTCTGGTCAGGCATTAACAAACTGCTTAGGCCAGGGCACTCCAAAACTCCCACCCCATCAGGTATAACCCAGAATAACTCTAAGCAAATTGCTGGCTCCTTCAACAACTACTTCACTGAAGCTATTCAAAGTCTGGCAAATACACTACCCCTTGTTAGCACTAACCTATCAGTCAGTATTAATAGTCCAGCTCCTTCTTTTCATCTTTAGCCAGTACCAACATCCCTCATCTGCTCCCTCCTTCAAAAACTCAAACATGTACCCCTTCAGCTGGCCATCTACCAGCTGAATATCTTCAAATTGCATCTAAAGCCATTGCTTATCCTATATCCATCCTTATAAATAGAACAATTACAGAAGGAACAATCCCCTCCATCTAGAAAGTCTCACACATCATCCCTCTGCATAAGGGTGGTTCCTCTACAGAGATTTCTAACTTTTGGCTAATTGCCTTACTCTCTCCAATAGCAAAAATTATGAGAAATGTATCCACCGACAGCTACTCATCCACCTTCTCTCTCTAATAATTTACTTGCTAACTGTCAGCATGGCTTTAGGCCTCACCATAGTACAATCACTGCCTTGCTATCTTTTTCTGACTGTATTAACAAACATCGTAATAATAACTCTCTTCCCTCTGCACTATTTATTGACCTATCGAAAGCCTTTGACATGGTTAACCATTACCTACTTACTGATATACTAAAATCCCTATCTCTTGACCCACAGGCAATACTTCGGTTTAAATCCTATTTAGATAACAGACATCGAGCTGTTCTCTGGGATAATAATTTATCTACACCCCTCCCTGTCAACATTGGAGTACCCCAAGGCTCCATATTAGGCCCTCTTCTCTTTTCAATCTGTATTAATGATCTTAACTCTAAAATTCCACAAGGTACCTCCATACAATATGCTGATGATTCAACTTTAATATGCTCTGCTAATTCTGTTTCCATACCCTAACCCAAACAGTATTTCATATTGTTGAAAATTGGTTTGTGCAACATTGCCTCCTCCTGACCCCCAAAAAAACTAAATTATTGCTTTTTGCTCCTACCAAAAGGGCTCCACAATGTCACTTCACAGTAACTTCTAACAATGGAACTACCATATCCCTAGACACTGCAACACGACTCTTAGGAATTACAATAGACCACAGCCTTAGCTATGATGATCACATTTATGCTACTATAAAATCAGTCAACAAAAAACTAGGCCCCCTTTATAGAATCAAACCCTTCCTCACACCATTAGCTAGAACTACCATTGCCCAAACCCACCTTATCTCTACCCGGTTTTATGCCTCTGCCATTTATACTAACCTATCTAAAAACAACCTTAGCAAACTTGCAACCAGCTATAACATTGCCAGATGTGCCACTGGCTCCCCTTTTAGAACCCATCACTGCCACAATCCTAAACAGTTACGATGGCTAGAACTGCAGAACCAACTACTTTCAAAACAACTGACTATTACCCAAAAGATTCTCTACCACCCTAAGAATACTCCAATCCTCACTAGTGTAATTACCCCACATAAAAATCTGGAAACACTACGCTCTGCTAATAAGCTTCTAGTCTCCACTGCTAAATCTAACAACAAGGCAGGGGATCTCTATTCTCCAACACAGCGGGAAAAGCCTGGGACCAGCTTCCCAAGGAACTCTCATCACTTTCTTCCAGATTACGCTTCAAAAATATCTTAAAGAATATCTCAAAACACACCGGCTATGTCCCTGCTCTAACCATGACTAAAATCTATTTCCCTATCTCCCACTCCCTTTACTTATCTGCTCTGTTGTTTTATCATGCCTATCTACTGTAACTAGAATGCTAACCACTTCCTAGTATTAAAAGAGACTTCCTCTCAGCACTGTTTCAAGACTTACTTCTCTAAATGAACTCACCCTCTACTGTACTGTAAGTAAGCATATGTTTGTATGCCTGTAACCAGGCCTCTGATTTAAAATAACAATTATTTGTCATTTTTTCTTTTGTATTATATGTTATCTAATGTTTTTTTTTCTAGGTGACTCTGTACACAATTTTTTTGTTTAATCTCAAACAATGTAATGTAACTTCCTTCTATTACATATATTATATGCTATGATACTATTGCCTATATTGGAGCTTTTCTCCTCGGGCCTCTACTGAAAATGGACATATATCTAGTTAGACCAGCCTGGTCAACAAATGTAAAATAAATAAAATAAATAAAAATGTATACAAGGAAACTGCATCTATTGTCATCAGAAAAAAAAAACCTTTATCTAGTTCAAAAAAATTGTTTTTCATGGTACTCATCCTAATTTGGTCTAAAAAAGACCAAGAATCTTTAATGTAAGATGGTGACTCTTGTACAAGTGGGTTTAATAAACTGTCCAGGTATAATGAAATACCTTCTATAACACTATCTGCTGGTAAAACAATGGGTTGGAAGGGTGGATGCAATGAATGCTCGTGAATTTTAGGTATACCAAACAAAACACCCTACCTTAGAGTTTCTACTAACAAAAAGTAGTACAAGTCTAAGGAAAATTCACCATTCATAAGCCATTCATATAAACAGTATTTAACATATTTATTACTTCTTTCAATTTGCAACTTGTTAACTTCCTGATATTTATTGTTGTTGTTTAAAATACTTTCCATATCAACATTATATTCACTGGTACATAAAGACCATCCCTCCCCCTTTGTCAGCTTGCATAAAGCATAAATTTCTTTCCTCTTTAAAATCTAACAGTATTTTTCTGTCACTATTAGTTAAATTAAAAAAGGAAAAATCTGCTTTATTATATACAATAGACCTAATGTCTCTCTCTCAAGTACTATGTAGTGAAGGATTATAAGCTGAAGGTTTTTGATGTTATTACAAATATCTACTTGAACATCTTTTAAAATATACATTAAATTAAGTTTTCTTATGTACAATTTTATCTCAGTCAGAGTTTGAGATAAATTAGCTCACTTACTAGGAATAAAATTAAAACCAATTACAACACTCGCAACTGAGAATCAGTCAAAGTCAAATCAGTTAAATTGTGGATTTTGTTCACAGTACTCACTGTAAAAGCAGGAACACTGACGTTGTTCACTTCTGAAAATGACTCCTTCCTCATGTTTGTTTTGGCATCTTGTTGTTCACAGTTCCTTTAAAGTTTTTTGAACTTGAATTGCCATTCGCAAACGTTTTGTTTGCAATACTGGTAGTTCCACTAACTGCTCCGTTGTTGTTCCCCATACTGGGACTTCACTGATGGTGACGTAGAGATTCTGATGCAGTCATCACGCTAGTAACTTGCTTGTTACTTTGATTTAAAGGGCCAGTCTTGGTTTTCACCACAGAGCTGTATGACAGCTTCATGAAATTAGTATTGGAACATAACTGTTTCTTGTCAGGGTCTAATAAATAAGCAATACCCTGACTGTATTCCTTAAGGTCATGTTCACTCTTTCTCATTTTCCATTGTATAATTAACTGCTCATACTTTTCAATGGAATTCAGTACTTGAATATAGTTGTTTAACTGATGATTATGGTCATCAGTAATATGTTTCAAATTATTATCAAGTGTCTCTAGTTGACTTTTCAGTGTCTCAATACTCTTATTACGTTGTATTAAGAGTCTCAAAAACTCTAGCCCTGCTTTGTTGAAAAATGTAACAAGTTCTTGAAAAAAGGTTCATCCTTATGAACTCCATTCGGAGCCTTAAAGAATATTAACCCTTTAGGTATTATGTTGTTATTAATACAATGTTCAAAATATTTCTTTTCCACAACTAATGACCTGTATTTCTTGAGACCTTTCTCCAACTCAAATAAATTATATTTAGTTTCATTTGTAATAGAATCAGAGAAATCAGTCATATTTAAGCAAAACGGGTCACAAGATTAATTTAAAGTTGTGGAAACATCTTTGTACAGTACCTCTTTAGTTGAATTAATCTGCTCTGCAGTTTTCTTGTTAGAAAAAGCAGGTTTGCTGTAATTTTGACTATTCGCAATGCTGTTTTCACCAACAGTTTTACTTTGACTCAATTTTATTGTAAGACAGGACACAGACTTTTGTAATTCACTTAGAACCTTTACCACTTCCTCCATGAGTGGAACCTGGCTATCCGGCACAGAATACAAGGTGAGATCATGTAGGTTGTCTTCTGAGAAAATTGCCATAAAATGAAACTCCAACCAAATACAGACTGACAGTGAACCAAAACACCAAACTAAAAATCACTGTAGAACCCAGAACACCTCCAAATTAGCGCAACAGAACTTTATTGATGCGTTCATCAAAAAGACCATCAGAAATGTAACAATGTTTGTTAAAGCCACTTTATAAATACTAAAGACTCACCTTCAATCAATTATACAATTAGATAAAACACAATTAACTTAAAAAGTCAGGCTACTATTTGATAAAATATCAGATTGCCAGTTTCCTGTCTACTAAAAAAACATTTAATATTTATGACTTCATTCAAACCTGGGGGAGGGGACTGTTTGCTCCCAGTTGAAGTTGCGATAAAGTCTTTCTTTCAACTTTATTTTTTAAATTTCCGCCTCTTAAATCTAAATCAGTCTGCTCTGATGTAGAAAATGTGAACTTTCTATACAAGACACAATTAATGGAATGTCTATATCATGCATTATTGTCATTTCTTATTATCTTTATTATTTAATTGCAGTACTTCTAATGTAGTATATATAGCTTTATGTTCAGGATGTTATGCTTATTACATAGGAATGACCACGAGGAATTTAGATAAATGCATTAAAGAACAATATTATGCAATAAAAATAAAAAATGACAATGATGTGTTATATAGGCATTCCATTAATTGTGTCATGTATAAAAAGTCCACATTTTCTATATTAGAGCATATTGATTTAGATTTTAGAGGTGGAAATTTAAAAAATAAAGTTGAAAAAAGAGAGACTTTATAGTTTGAATTAAGTTATAAATATTAAATGTTTTTTAGTAGACAAACTGGCAATCTGATATTTTATCAAATAGCCTGTCTTTTTAAGTTAATTGTGTTTTAACTAATTGTATAATTGATGAAAGGTGTGTCTTTAGTATTTATAAAGGGTGTTTAACCAACTTTGTTTAATTTCTGATGAAGTCTTATTGATGAAAGTGTCAATAAAGTTCTTTTACGCTAATTTGGAAGTGTTCTTCTGGGTTCTACAGTAATTTTTAGTATCATGAGAAATCATAATTAAGACCTCATTAGTAGCTGGTACATGTACGTTTCCTGACTAGCTTTTTGTGAGAATGCTTCCAAACTCCATACTGTATTAGCTCAGATTAAAACACATTACCCTGTTTTATAGCCAACATTTTCAACACCCAGGCACACACACACACACACACACACACACACACACACACACACACACACACACACACACACACACACACTTGTACATAGCTATATATTCAGAATGTTATAGAGTTCCATATGCACATTATGAAACCATTCATGATTTTATAACTGAGAAAGTCATACATGAGATTTTTAGTGCAGTGTTCATTGCAATATAACTATTGTACCTTTCCAGCAAATATATATGTGTGTGTGTGTGTGTGTGTGTGTGTATATATATATATATATATATATATATCTATATATATCTATATATATATATATATATATATATATATATATGTATATATATATATATAAAACATATATATAAACATATATAAATATATATATATATATATATATATATATATATATATATATGTATGTGTGTGTGTGTTTGTGTGTATAAACTATATGGGTCTACTTCTAAATTTCGAAGTTTCAAAACTTCAAATTTCTTATGGTCGAGACCATAAAATTTAAGTTTTGAAACTTTAAGATGTAAATAAAAAATCTTTTACGTTTTAGCAGGGGCAAGCCCCCCTGTTAATTAAATATACCAACTCTGAGACTGCACTACAGTGAAGAAAATGGTAAATATTCCTTTCCTCTCTGTCTGCCTAGCTCCATTTAAACTGAAGTTTCAAAACTTTGATCTTATGATCTCGACCATAAGAAATTCAAAGTTTTGAAACTTTGAAATTTAGAAGTAGGCCCATATAGTTTATGGGTTGGGAGAGTGGCCTAATGGTTAAGGTGTTTGCCTTACAAAGACAAGGTGCAGGGTTTGAGTCTTACAAGGGTTAATTGGCTAGGCTTAAAATAGCTCGGCCACAGTATATTATATTTGTGTGTGGTGGCAATTGAAAGTACTGAATTGTCTTTCTTCTTTTCTTTACAAATGAAAGAAAATCATTACGTATGCAGTTATATAAATCTGTGTGACACAATAAGATCCTGCAACATTTATTTCCTTAAGTTCTCCTGTCTCAGTTCCAGGTGAAAAGCTACAGGCCTGTCTGGTGACTGATGTACCAGTCCATGGATATATGGAGACTGTAGAAGGAACTGGACATATTACTGACAACTATGCAACAGCTGGAACAGTGCTTCGGTTTGCATGCAATAATTCTTATCAACTAAGTGGAAGTCAGCATAGAATGTGCTTGAAGGATGGACACTGGACAGGAAAGCGATCTGTATGTGTAAAAGGCAAGTTCAGCAAATTATTTCTTAGTTTTAAAGAAGTTCCATTGTTGCTACCAGACACAACATATTTTGGGGAACTGTTGCTAAAAGTGCAAAACTCAAATTTCAAGGTCTGCATTTCCCATATAACAGTGTACGCATTCACATATATCTATATACAATCAGAAATGTATTTTGATATTTGTGTATATAATAATCATCAGTGGTTATATTTGGAGTGAACTAAATATTTTCTACTATAGGTTTAGGGAACACAAATCTGGATTTGAAACAAAGAAAAAAGTCCTGAACAGAGTTCCCCAAACCTAAAAAGTATTCCAGATTCTAATGGATTTATTTATTACTTAAATTAGTCACTTATTATTAAGATCATACTAAACACACACACACACACACAACTGCAGAGAAATCTTCTGCTCAGGCATTGTTAGAATAAAAGAAATATGGAAGAAAAGTCAAACAGAGAGGTGTTGCTGTGGTTCAAAAGTACAAGAGGATAAGAGGCTCAAAAATATATTAAGTGTAATGTTGAAATGAAAACAGCTTCTGCAAAACTCTTATGACACTGCAGCTCCTAATGGAGGGATTGCAAGCCTAGGATGATCATTTTCCACATTGCTCTGAGTTAAGGGGAACATCTTTTGGTTGCAGAGTTTAAAGTATGTTTGGGGGATGTTTGGCCAATCTGTAAAATACAGCATCATGAAACCAAAATATAACACAATCACTTATTTCAGTCTCTTGACTTTCAGTACAGGCTTTGTTTAATTACTCACTTAAGTCAGGAGGTATGTCGGTTGCTAATTCCATGCTATCGACTAAAAGCTAAAGTTCACGTTTCCTCTCCTTCTAATGTACTTTTATAATATAAAATTACTTTCTAAAATCTCTAATACTACAATAGAAAAAAAAATAAAATAAAAGTTGCTGTCTGGTTCCACACTCTTTATTCAAACACTGCCACTTAGAATCTTCACCCGTGCCTTCAGAAAGTAAAAAAAAAAAAAAAAACACCATATCTTATAACAATTAATAAAAAAATCAAACTCATTTAAAAGGCACCAGGCTAGATTCATGAATGGCTAATTTCTGTGCTGCTATAATTTATACACTTCATGTAGAGCCCCCAAGCAAAGGTAAACAGAAGACTATGCCAATGAAAGCATAAACAGCTGAATTACATGCTAGTTAACCAATCCAAGATCTTGGAGCCATTTAGGAAACTATAAAATAACCATGTAGAGATGATGTAGCCCTTTACCATAAACAACAGGATGTATTGGAATACAGTGAACATCACATTCAGAAAAAAATGCAACATTATGGGCTACTGCTGCTCTCTTGCATGTGCATCTGCAATGCTCTCAAATCTAAGTTGCTGCTGACAGACTTCACCCAAGAAGAAGAAAGGTGTTCAGACCCTGTTTAACATATCATGGACTTCATGATACTGAAATAACAGAGCAATACAGGGTTGATAGGAAACACTATATGTATTCTGCTACCTTTGTCACCCCTACCTCAGACCTTGGGGAATTTGAGGAAAACCTATACCAATGGAAATTAAGGCATGTGTAGCATTAAGGATATTAGCTGTTGTTACATTGCAGAGGACCACAGGGATATACAATGGGTGTCACAGGCATCAGCCTCCAGAATATTGCACCAGTGTCTTAATCATATGCTACAACATGCAAGGGACTAAATCTATTTTCCATGCCCTGCAGAAGAGAGAGAGCAAGGGCAATGCAGGAATTGTATGCTGTAGCACACCTTCCTGACATTTTGGGGGCTCATAGACTTCACTCACATAGAAATAAATGCCCCACCTGGGGAAACAGAAAAGGAGTACATCAACAGGAAGAGGTTCCACTCAGTCAACTGCCAGGTTCTGTAATGCCTGAGAGATCACCACAGTGTCTCTGTAGACAACTCAGGCAGTTACTATGGCACACACATACGGCACACCTCGCAGCTTTACACAAGGTTTGCTAGGGGTGATGTTCCATGAGGCCATCTGCTGGGTGATGCAGGTTATGCACTAAAACCATGGCTCATGACATCAGAAATGCACATGAGGACATGTGCAGACTTACACACACACACACACACACACACACACACACACACACACACACACACACCGATGAAGGATACAGCAATGCCCACACTTAAACTAGAAACATCATAGAGCATGTGTTTAGCATGCTGAAGTCATGGTTCCACTGTCTAGACACATTGGGGATGTCCTGGAGTATGACGTGCACAATATCATCTTGAGGAAACCGTTGCAACAGAGACAGCAAGGGCCAAGACCACACATTTTTGGACTACAGGCAAGGGCAGCACTTCAGCACATACATATGAGTATTCTGAGGGAGTACCTCCAGCTGCAGAGGTAGCAGGCAGATGTAAGTTTGCACAGTATGCCCTTGCCCTGGCTAAGATGCAAAGACCTAAGACTCAAAGGTTAGCACACACACACACAGCAACTAAGAGGAAAATGATACCACACAAACCCACCAGCAAAGGAATACACATAACAATCTAAGCACATGCAAATATTAAAAATGATACCATCTTATGTCCGCAAACCTTATTTACACATTTAATGTTTGTGTACAGATAGCATCAGACAGAAATAGCTCCAAAGCACATGACTCATAACTGTGGTAATGTCAAAGTAAGTGTGGAACCATTATTATATGAACAAATGAGTATGAATATAAACTACCTGCATACTGTCAGTCTCTTATCTATCCACTCTGTGCATCAGAGATATATGCAACCCTAAGTCAAACCCAAATAAACAAAGGCAGGACGCAGTCATCATCATTTGTACATGGTGGGGGCAGTAGCCTGAGGCTGACACCAAAGTAGTGTGTGTGTGTGTGTGTGTGAGTAAGAAACACAGAACATTCAGTAAAGTATGTGACATTTCAGGACCACTAACAGGAGATATCTGTAACTATCAGAAATGGTCTGTCTGTGTCCAATCAGTCTCCTGTACTTCCACTTCTATACTACACCACTACCTTTACATAGTGTAGATTCAACCCTTCGAGCAATGTGAAGATGCAAATGAGCTGTGAAATCATTAGCATTCCTGAATACCATAAAAAAGAAAATCACATGGTCTAGTGGGTGTAAACATGGTGAAAGTACCTACATAATGGCATGCACATGCATTAGGACTGACAATTGTTAGCTTCTAATGGCTTGCAAGTGTTGGTTGTTCTGACTACAACAACAAGCAATACCAAAGAAAATCTTCTCACAGATATGTGTGCACCATGGGGAATAGACTTAAAATAAAAAGTGTGAACACCCTGAGAGTTATGAAAACAACATCAACAGCATTGATATCCTTGTACTAAATGCACACAGTGCATCCTCTACTTAAAATCTGTCTGAAATGATTATCAAGGCTATCTTACACATTGAAACAAAGATGTAAATAAATGACCATAGCATTGCATTTCTGTAGTTAACAGCAAAGACTGTAGACAGGACTGTCAGCAGTTAAATAAATGCATACAAATCAATGAACCAAGCTGTAAAAACACTCATGTGAGCCAAAAATGGTTACCGCTTTCATCTAATCCAATATTAAACTTCTTCAGACAACACATACAGTTCATCAGTTCCATTAAATAAGACCTAAAAACATTTCATTGGCTAAGACAATTATTTAAAGTGATACTTCTTTAAAAACACTTCAATAGAAAAATTGTCACTATTTATAAGAACATAAGACACCATCTCTACCATAATAAAGTTGAACTATAAATAAATATACAACACATAAGTACATATTTCCTAAAATTCCTTGTAGTTTAATATCTACTAAATATTTATTCATATAATTATACTAAAAAACTTTGCTATTCGATCTTAATAATTTCTTTCTTTCTAAAGCCTTTAATTTTATCACTGCAGAAATTGAGGTACGTTCATTTATACCTGGCCATGAGTCTGCTTGCAGCTACAGCTGCCATTTTAATTCCATTAATTCTAATTGCAGTCCCCATGTATTTTTGTCATTTATAAGTACAAGGTAAATAAAAATAAAGTAAAACTTATGGCTTGGAAATTCCATATGTTTAGATAAGGTATTATTTATGTTGAATTTTCTTATGGCATATTCATGCTCATAAATTCTTTGGCTAATCTTCCTCTCTGTTTTTCCTATATAAAATGCAGTGCATGAACTGCATTGTGCCAGGTAGACCACTGCTTTAGAGTTACAATTTTACTTTCCTTTTAACTCATAATTTCTTATAGTGAAATTATCTGTTTCTCTTATTTTGTTACACCTTGTACATGCACCACATTTAAACATTCCACATTTATTACTATAGGCAATAGCTTGTCCTTTCTTTAACAAATCTTTAAAGCTCAAGCCTTTTTATATACAATGAGTGGTTTGTCGCCTACATGTTGTGTAACATAAGGGTCATCTAATAACAGGGTCCAGTTTTTCTGGAATATGGAAATTAAGAACTTATGCTCCACACTAAAAGTAACAACTAAAGCTTTTGTATAGTCTGTCTGTTTTTTGACAGTGTCATGTGTCACATTACTCTCATTTCTATCTTGCATAGGAGAAAGGGAAAGTTCTTCCTCGGTTGCTAAACTAATAAGTTGATCATTACTACTTAAAATGGGTTTAAAAAAAGCTCTCATTCATTTACTTTGTACTTCTTGAACTAAATCATCTAGTAGGTCTACTGGGTAGGCTCGGTGAATGAACATAAGTCGTAATGTATTGCATTCATGAATGAAGTCTTCCATTTTAGAAACCATTCGAGTCGCCCTAACTAACTGAGCTTTAACCACAGATTTTTTCTGATGATACGGGTGGGAGCTGCTAAAATGCAGGAACGACTTGGAATGTGTTTGCTTCCTGTAAATATTAGCAGCATATTTATTACATGTATAATCTTTAAATAAATGTACATCCAAATAATCCATATGTTCAGTATCAAATTTCCATGGGATTTTAAAAATGTAGTTGTAGTATTAATATATGATAGGGATTCTGTCAGTAGACTCATAGGTCAATTCCATATTATGCTAATGTCATCTTGGAAGCTATGACAGGTTTTAAGGTTATTCCTATACTTAGTATTAAATACAAATCTTTGAGCTGAACAGCTATTGTGGTATTTACTTGTGACCAAGACATGTTGGCACAGAAATAACAATTGGTTTATACTATGCTTCTTAACCTCCCTTTTTGGTAGCAGTGAAAGAGGCTGTAAGGAGGTATACAATGTATTTTTCCATCCATGTGTTTAATCTCGGGCTGAACAGCCAGTAACCACATTTTCTGTTTGGAACAGTTTAAACAAGTACCCTCGATCTGTTTGAACATGCAGCAACAGCGAGGTGCTTTTGGTACTTGGTTGCGCCGCAAAGTGTGGTTGCACTAGCCTCCTGCTTCATTGAAGGCTTGAATGGCTTATTAGTTTCTCTGCTGGTTGTATTACACTTTGAAGTATGTTTTGAATTACAAATCAAACCGAGTAATTGACTGTGCTGTTGGTTCTGTTTTCTTGAAAATTTTAACTGTTTGGCGGTTATCAACTGGACTACTTTGTTGTAGAGACATTTGAATTCACCTTAGAGGGACACTGAGCTGGTAAGCTTTTTGGTCGCTAGCTCATTACCACAACATTTGGACTGTTTTTGAATGGTCAAACAATTGCAATGAATGGAGGTAAATTATCACAGGACATTATTATTATTTTAAAGAGAATTACTATGAGGTTGGTTATATGACCACTGGAAACCTAACAATGCTAACTGTGTTTTTGTATAAAAAAACTTTGAAGAGCATGTAGTATTGTATAGTCTAGCACTCTATACGAGAGCGACATTTTTAAGAAGAGTTTTAGTTTAGTTCATTGAGTACAGAGTTCGTACATTGAATATCTGGCCAGCAGTATACAATGCGATTACAATGTGTAGAATTTAGGATGTTCAGGGCCTTTCAACTATTGGTTACTTCGTTCACAGTGATTGATTTAAACAAGATTATTATTAACCTGTACATCTATAGTTTTGTACAACTACAACTATGATTGTTGATTAATTGAGGTGTTATTTCGATACACCACCGTATAATAGGTTACTGACACTTGTTACAAGTGTTTGTTCACTTGTACTGGGAAACAAGCTGGCCGTTGTATGTATCAGTACATTATGTATGAAGAAATTTATCTAACAACATATTTTATATTAATGTATGGCAGTGTTGACATTTTGAGCTTAGTGTTTTTTGTTTACTTGTGGCATACTGGAGGACAATTTTTTTTCATACTGCAAGTTTATTTGATATGTTGTAATTATCTTAGTTTGGGTAATTTTGTGATTACATCACATTTTATTCAAGGTGGTAGAGAAGAATTTTATTTAAATTATCATTTATTTTGGATGTTGTGAATATTGATAAACCTGGAAGGATTGTTAAAGTGAAATTTCAGGCCTTATAGACTGTGAAGAGACATTTATTTTTGGATTGCATTGAATTTTCATTGAGTAATAGTACACATATCTTTACATAGAGCAATTAATCACCCAATACATGGAACTAACTCAGCAAATTATTTCCCTTTTACAAGCCAATGGGCCTGGTAGGGTGGGGGATACAAGTAATGTTACCATTACTAGTACACAAGCAGATCTTCTCACTTTACAGACACCCCTAAGCCCCTTGGGATTTTCTAATACAAGAACAGGAGTCAGAGATTCCAACAGCAATTCTGCAAGATTGGGGAGACAAGATAGTCATGAAGCGTCACAACCAGTAGGGTTACCTGACTTAGAAGCATTATTAGCTCCACGTGTCTTTCCTAACAGTTTGGTTTCCGAGCAGGGCACCGGTTTTGGTAACTTTAACTCTCAATTGCAGTTATTTGAGAAGTTAACTAAGAAGTTTAAAACACTCCAGATGGATAATGCTTTTCTGGAATGATCTATTGAGCTCAATCAGGTGCCAAAGGCACTCAGGATATTTAAATTACCTATGGCGATCCAAGAAAATTCTGATGCATTTAAAGAACTATTGAAGTTGTATAACTACACTGGGATGGATTTAATGTGGATTATTATTAGGGACAATAATGTTAAGTTAAGTAAACTTAAACATGAGTTGTTGACTTTAAAACACAGTATTTTTAATGATTTATTTTTTGAAATCAACAAGGCAAGATTTGATAAAATTTTATCAGATGTTGATAAATTTGTTAAGGTAGGATTAGAGAGAAAGCAAAAGAAGATAATGAGAGATACATTAGAATATAAAGAAAAAAGGGCATATCCCTCCCAAAGGCGTGGCAACTACATACGGGAAGAAAATGTGAACATTGACCATAATGGGGGACACCAGGGATGATTTTGATTTACCCGATACGGACACTGGTGACAACAATGAGGCTTTTTTAGACAGTGTGCAACCCCTATGACGCTCGGACCAGATAAGGAATCGGGCACATTATTAGAGTTATGCAGATACAAAAACTCTGAGACATCAGAATTATCAACCAAGGGGGAGATGGGGAGGCCAACGCCATACGAGATACAATCAGTGGCACAACCACCAAATGAACCACAACAACTAGGTTCTCCTACATAGATCAATGTAGGAAGCACATATGGATCCCAAACCGACTTGGTTAATGACAATAGTGGTGACTGTGACTTTGATGAATTTAGTGATGTTAGTAACAGTAGTGCTATAGTTAATTTCAAACTACAGGGTGACCAGGACTTTAAAATCTATAATTATTCTAATTTTTGATTACAGAACATCATGTTAATCTTTTTAAAAGAGGTTTTTCTTTTGTTCCCACATTTAGGTACGAGATAGGAAGATTATTAATTAATCTTAAATTGTACACTAGGCTTCTCAGTTTAAAAGTATTGTTTGGTAACAAATCTTCTCAAGATATTGATAATAAGTATCTAGGTCTGAAAAGGAACAGTGTGTTCATTCCACCTAGCAACCCAGTAGTTGGGATATTCCAGCGACATTGTGGTACACAATTACATAGATGTCTGGACAAAGAAACACTATCCAAAAGTAATTTGACAAGAGCAGAAACATTTTGCCTGAAAGAATTGTCTAACAGCAACAAATACAAGGTTGTGAATCCTGACAAGGGTGGGGGGGGGGGTGGTTATTATGGCAAACATTGACTATGAAAGCAAAATGCACTTGTTATTGAATGATGCAGAAACTTACGAAAGAATCTCCAAATTTGATGTACAAAGAGCATGCACAAAAATAGATTGGCAGTTGTATGAATATTTATGTGAGGGTATTATTTCCCATGATAAATTTTAATACCTGTCAGTAGAACATCCTATCATTCCTTCAATATTTGGTATTCCTAAAAGCCATAAAAATGAAAATTGTCCACCATTTAGGCCCATTGTTGCGGCCAGGGGTTCAAAAACTGAACCCCTAGTGGCCTTTGTTGATTTCACTTGAAAAACATATTGGAAACCTTGCCACATATTTTAAAGGATTCCTGGCATTGTTTGGATTGTATTAGGAATACCAAAGTTGAAATTGGGGACGAATTTTGGTTTGTGACAGTTGATGTCATCAATTTGTTTTCAGACATCCCCCACGAGACTGGATTAGAAATGTTCAGCAATAGCCTTTCAAAATATACTAATTTACATCATGTAAAGAGAAGCCTTTTGGTAGAATTACTGGAAATGTACAACAACTTTATACTCTTTGACAGCGAATATTATAAATAAACAAATGGGGTTGCGATGGGTGCCAGATGTGCGCCCATTTACGCCAACCTTGTATTAGCAGATTAAGAGCAGAAGTTCATCTTTAAATCAAATTATAGATCAAAGATTATGTTATATTTATTTTTTGGAAGGGCTCTAAGAATGAGGTAGAAGCATTTATTTGCTACTTGCATCAAACAACTGAGTTTTTGAAATTTACAAACCACCTTGATCAACATCAAATAGAGTTCCTAGATATTTTCTTATATGCATAAAATGCAAGTATTCATTCTAAGATCTTTTGTAAAAAACATATAGTAATTCTTTTTTTCACTACAACAGTTGCCACCCAGACCACCAAAAGAAAAATGTGGTCAAGGGACAAATGATACGGTTGTCAAGGCTGATCAGCCAAGACACCTGTTTCAAAGCTGAAATAGCGCATTTAATTGACATGTTCAGGAACATAGGTTATCCGATGGAGCTCCTTAACAATATCAAGGATGAGATAGAGAGCAGAAGATTAAGTGATTTTGTGCCCATTCTTTTGGACAAAAATAGAAAATTTGACAACAAAAATATCTCTGCCAAAGATAACCCCAGTCAAAATGATGCCACTGGTATGGTGCTGCAATTTAATTCAACAACAGAAAAGGTTAGGAACATCATTACTACGGTATGGGATAGTGTTTTCACACAAGACATCAAGGACATAATAGGAATTTCCCCTAAACTTATCAATAGCATAGGGTCTAATTTGAAAGAATTGTTTGAGAAAAATTCTAGTAGTCAAGACAACAGACCCTCACACATAAGTAAATGTGGCACTTGCAGTGTATGCAAATATATCTACGATGGGCCTTATGTACAAATTTGTAATTATAAAAGAACTCTCAGGTGTCTAGGACACTGCAACTGTAACACAAAAATGGTTGTGTATATAGCTACCTGTTTCTCCTGTGCCACGTTTTATGTTGGGATGACCATTAGGAAGTTGAGACTCCGTATTTTAGAACACAACAGGGATATTAAGAATAACAAAACTACTAATGCTCTCTTTAATTACAGTATTGTGTGCACCATTTATAAAAAAAATATTTTTTGTTATTGATAAACTAACTTTGAAGGATTTTGGGGGAGATAATAAAACCCTGTTAGAAGTTAGGGAGTGCCTGTGGTAGCTACACCTGGATGCTTCAAATGCACCAGGCTTCAATGACAGTATTTCAGCAGCCTGTATACTAAAGTATAAATCACAGTCTGTTTAATCACATATCAATATATTTGTATGAATTCCTACATTAATTTGCATTAATTATTTTTGAAAAAACAAACTTTAGTTACTTGTTATATTAACTAGCATGTTTGAATTTTATGAACCAAAAAATGTTTATTATGTGGTTTGATTCCAGTACTACAAGTATTGTCTTGGCCATTGAACAGTTAATGTGTAATTAATTTTAAGGTACTCATGTGATTTATTGAGAATTAATTAAGTCTAAGCTATTTAAATGATGTTTGTAGTGTTGTTTACTGACTCTGAGGAAGCCCAATGGTAGGTGAAAGCACTTAGTCAGTGGTTGACTTTACAATAAAGCTGATTTTTCTCCTGGCATGAACTGATTGTTTTAACAGTATGACTTGTGTTCATTCAACGAGCCTACCCAGTAGACCTACTAGATGATTTAGTTCAAGAAGTATAAAGTAAAAGAAGAGAGGGTTTTTTTAAACCCATTTTAAGTAGTAATGATCAACTTATTAGTTTAGCAACAGAGGATGAACTTTCCCTTTCTCCTATGCAAGATAGAAATGAGAGTAATGTGACACATGATACTGTCAAAAAACAGACAGACTATACAAAAGCTTTAGTTATTACTTTTAGTGTGGATTATAAGTTCATTACTTTTAGTGTGGATTATAAGTTCTTCATTTCCATATTCCGGAAAAACTGGACCATCTTGTTAGATGACTCTTATGTTAGACAACATGTAGGTGACAAACCACTCATTGTATATAGAAAAGGCTTGAGCTTTAAAGATTTGTTAAAGAAAGGACCAGCAACCATGGGGACTGCAATTAGAATTAAAGGAGTTAAAATGGCAGCTGCAGCTGCAAGCAGACTCATGGCCAGGTTTAAATGAATGTACCTCAATTTCTGCATTGTTAAAATTAAAGGCTTTAGAAAGAAAGAAAGAAATTATAAAGATCGAATAGCAAGGTTTTTTAGTATAATTATATGAATAAATATTTAGTAGATTTTAAACTACAAGGACTTTTAGGAAATATGTACTTATGTGTTGTATATGTATTTATAATTCAACTTTATTATGGTAGAGATGGTGCCTTACGTTCTTATAAATAGTGACAAATTTTCTGTTGGAAATGTTTTTAGGGAAGTATCACTTTAAATAATTGTCTTAACCACTTTAAATAATTGTCTTAGCCAATGAAATATTTTTAGGTCTTATTTAAAGGAAGTGATGAACTGTGTGTGTTGTCTGAAGAAGTTTAATATTGGATTAAACGAAAGCGCTAACCATTTTTGGCTCGCATGAGTGTTTTTACAGCTTGGTGCATTGATTTGTATGCATTCATTTAACTGATGACAGTCCGGTCTACAGTCTTTGTCATCAGTTTGTTGTTGGTGTTATAGCTTTCATCAGTTTTTGATTTCTGTAGTTAAGCTGAGAAGTCGGGAAGATGCTCACAAAATAAAGAGAAGAAATACCTAGCAGTGTTGGCAACCTGACATTAGTATAGTGTTTCTCACTATCATATTGATCTAGACATGTTCAAGCAAATGTGAAAAGAACATTTTCTGGTCCTGTGTCGGTGGCCAGTAGGGATAAAAAACACAACTGACTATGTGGTGGTGTTGTACTGAATTGAAGATTCAATTTCAGACAGTGTGCTGGCTGACAGAGTTAATGCATATTTTCTGACTATATGATGAAGGTGTAACAGACACAAAAATAGGAAACTTCATAATTGTGCCATTTCATTATTATTCCCCAGATATTTGTTTCTACGGACAATTGTTTTTTTTCTTTTTGTTGTGTGTTCTTCATTTGCACAGGCTTTGGCAAAGCACACAGTTGATTAGCAGCATTTTGTAGCAATGAAAAAGAGTCCACTGCCCAATTTGGCATGCCATAAGTAGCGCATTTTAGAGTGGCACGGGTGTACTTTTTTATAGCACTCTGAACAACAGTAAGAGAAGAAATTCTACATTGCATCTACATGTCATTGTAGCACACGGTTAAATGAAATTATTTTAAAGAAACAAGAAAGAGGATGAAGGGTTTGAAGCCACTTGCTGCCTGGAATGTGTGCAGCATACGTAAAAATGCAGCTTGTGTTTTGTTGTGTGGAGTATACATTATATTGTTATATATATTTTTTATTGCCTGTGTGATTTCAGCACAAACAGGGTTCACAGTTGAAGGAAAGAGTGAGCAATTTCATTTCTGTAATCTTAGCAGAAATAGTTATGTGCATGCTGCTCAATATTACTTATGAGTGAGTGATGTTCATAGGTTCATAGGTGTGTACTAGGCTAATGGCCCTGGAGTCTTTACACACCTAGCCCATAGAAGTGCCCTGGAATCATGCTGCCCAATGTTAGTTCCCAGTACCTCTGTCAAGTAGAGCCACTGGAATGATCCCCAGGGGAAACTTTCTAGTACCCATCCACTCATCAAAATTTCTCTTGAAGAGGGCCATTGACATATATGGGAAGTCTATTCCAGGGCATGGGCAGACTCTGGGTTATGAACCTGTCCCTCCAGCATGTTCTGTTGATTGTGGTAATGATGATGAGGTCTCTGGAGCGTGTGCTGTGGACTTAGTGCACATGAAGTATACCTCTTTCTGTGGCAGAAGCTATAAATGCAGTGACTTTGAACCCATAACAGAGTTGCTTTGCAGTTCAAATCCATTCTCAGAATGCAGAGAATATTACTCAAGATTTATGACTTACTTTCATTAGAGCTTCATATGCTACAGTTACTCTGACAGTTCTTTGATTATTGAATGTAGTCAAGAGAAACATCCTCTGTGGAGTGTTGACAAAAATCAGTTGTCTGAAGATTTATTTTGGCAATGTGTATCAAGAGTTCGATTTCAGATGTATGTCACATTATTTCTTACTATGATATTGTACTTCTGTATGTTGCATGACACATACCTTACTTTTTATTCAGTTAAGCCTTTACCAACACATCAAAGACCATAAAGAAGATTTAGTAATCCACCCTTATTCTTCTCATGCCTTCATCAGGTTTTGCATGTCCTACAACTTCTTGATCTCCAGATCCATCAGTTACTGGCACAGAGCATGACTGATGAATACTGAGGACACACCATAAAGATGTGCATTAATGACCCATAATGCACCCTTCCATATGTGTCTTTACATGTGACTTGGTCTTCACCTCTTCTTCCTCACCCCTTTGTACTGTTGGTTATTCATTGGATTGATGGATGTAAATGTCACGTTAAGGCATTTTAAGATGGCCATTACTTTGTTGAAGAATAAAACCTTCCATCGGCTGAATAGGTTATCACTGTCCCTTCAAGAGTGTGATTTTGACATGTGTAAAGTAGTATTTCTTAGGTGAGGGATAGAGGTAATGATCAAGCCTATAAACTTAAATTTTCATCTTGACAATTTGAATCCAGGATTACGCCAAACTCTTACTGCCTGTTTTTGTAAGTGTCTTTCCTGTGAATTAATTGACTATGGGCTGGATTCAATAAAGCCTACACTAAGTGTACACTGTTTTGAGGAGCAGACAACACAGACATAACACACACCTTCTTCCTCCTAATTTTAGTTTTCCTACTGACATTTTTGCTGCTTTAAATATTAACAAGGATTCATAAAGGTTACCACAAAGTGTAGACTACATGTACACTTAGTGTAATCTTTCTGAGTGACTAGAAAACACAAACATGAGAATTTTATTGAATACATATTGTGTACACTTAGTGTAGGCTTTATTGAATCCCAGGGTATGTATCTGTCGAAGCCCCTTCCATTTGATCAGTTGTAGTCCTCAACACTGTTATGAGGTCTGGCAATGAGCAACTGTAGATTGTGATGCTAAATGGCATTTCATGTTATATTGCCAAATGCAGTGAGTGTTTGCTTTACACCTCATTGTACACCCAATTAACTTGTGATGTCCCTTGAAGCATGTCTCATATGTAATAGGTATAAAAGACTATTTCAGTGGCTATTACTCACATAATTTGGCCAGGCAACATCCTCATAACAATCATTCATAGGTATTCTTAAAGACACCATACAAATTTATTATAATTATCACATTCTGACACTCTTTGTAAAATGATCTGCATACTGGAGTCAAACCCTGCTTTTTCATTTAGCTTAGTGAGGTTACACCTTGTGCCACAGATAAAGCTCATTTAGCTCAGTTAGTCTGCAACTTGTGCCACAGAGAAAGATAGGCTGACAGGTGGATTTTCTTCATTAAGTACTGCCCCAAGTGCTTTTGGCCATGCATCACTGCTAAGCCTGTTTGCACTGTCAAAGTCAAACCAAATTAAAGTTTTTCACTTTTTCCTTCAGCAGGGAACTCTGTTTGCTCACAGCCTACCATCATTCAGATGGAGAAGGCAATCCTAGCACTTCATGTTTGAACTGATCTTTATCTCTAACATGGAGAGGTATAATGTAACATGCGTAGCATATGTATGCAACATGCTAAGGTAAAAAAGATTTTTTGCAAATGCAATCAGAATCACAACATTTCCTCTCTGATTCTTATTTGTGCAATGGTTGGCAGGGATCACCACTGAACACCATTAAATGCTGGCACTTCATAGTCTGAGTTCAATGAATCAAAGTATAATCACGTTTGCACTAACAATTTGCTGAGAAACATATTTGCGCAGATGTTGGCATTGCGTTTAAGAAGAGATGTTGAACATAAATAAGTATTACTACTGAACTGTATTACTTCAGTCCATGGAAACTGCTTATTGTACTCATATGACATGCAGTGAACTGTGTTGTTAACTAAACACAGTTGAGTCAACACTGCAACACTGACACTTACAAATGCTATACAATCACATACAGTCTTGATGCACACAAATCATTACTTTTTATCCATTCTGCATTACAATATTCTTGGCATTGACAGTCCACATTGCCAATGCATGAGTAAATACCATTTCTAATATCAGTACCATTCATTAAGGTTCACATACCATCATCATAACCTGATAATCCATGAATGACTCATTGCCCATCCTGTGTTTCATAAATCTATGTGTCTCATCTACACAAGACCGGTGCATGTCACTCTCAGTTTTGTAATATACAATATGATGTTGTCAGTTTTCATTCTATCCTCAACCTGTGGATTTGGTTCCAGTCCTCTGAACTGACTCAGCCAGGACAATAGCTCATGGGAACAAAAAACTCTTGAGCTCATCCCTTACCCACAATGCACCTATGCTAATTACCTCAGATCTCACTTGCCACTTTGCAAGTTAGACGTGGTGCCATTTCCTCTCAAGCCAGATAGGTGATTTATTTCATTTTCTTCTATCATAAGCCTTCATTTTCTTTATTCTTTTATTTAAAAAAAATGTTAGTACTCTCCAATACTATTGCTGTTATCCCCCTTTCCATACCCCAAATCCATCTTTCTATTTTGTCTACACTTTTTTGTGTAACTCTTGGATATCATCTTTGATATTGCATTCTCTTTCATTCTCCTCTCCACTTTGTGTAGACTTAAAATATCATAGTTGATAATTCCATTTCAAAAAAAATGTTTTTCTATCTCTTCTAAACCTGTTGTGGAAAGAGAGTGTGTGTGTGTGTGTGTGTGTGTGTGTGTGTGTGTGTGTGTTTGTTTCTAGTCACTTCTTCACATGGCAGATAAAGAAAAAGGTCTAGCAGGCTTTAAGCTCTGTGATAAATCTGATCACAAAATTCCCTACTCCGACTCACATTCCATATACATATATTGTTTCAGGCCCCTCCATCTTTAGGAGGACTGCTCCATTTGCCATTTCTTCAGCCAATATGCTCTTGTATAGAAAGAAAAATAACAAATTGATTCTGAAAGGATTTCTTCTCTTCTCTTTCATGGAGGCCATATCTAGACATTCTAAAGAAAAACAAAAAGTCAAATTTGATGTTTTTAGTCCTGCCTCTTTTTCCTCCTCTAGGGTGTCAGAGAAGGCTAAGAAGAGAAATTCTTCAACTTCGACTTCTCCATTGGTTCCAAGCTTGAAGAAGGCAAGAGTTTCAGTTCCGTCTTCTCCTTCGGATCCAAGAAATAAATGGTCCAATTCTTTGGCTCTGACAGAATCATCAGAACCAAAGAGTGGTACTAGTCAGTCTTCAGATCTGACCTTATCTTTGGTTCTGATACATCAAGAAAAAAGCATGTTTAAGTGCCAATTTCTTTGGAACCAATGCCTCAAATTAAACATTCATCTTCCACTACATTTTCATACCTAGGACTCAATATTCACCTACAACAGACCCATTTCCAGACAGACTTCCTTCTCCTTTCTTGGAAAGACCCAGATCTCCATCTGTCATGTCCATCCATTCTTCCAAAAGTCTTACTGAATACGATGTGGAGAGACTGGTGAGGAAAATTTTCTAGGCAAAAGGTATGACAGGGACTACCTCCTAAATCAGAGACTTCAGTCTTCAACTACTCCTCCTTTAATTCTTCCTCTAACTTTACTGAAAGCTTCAGAGACCATGGTTCTGAGCTGTCTAGTACTGACTATGTTGGGTCTGAAGACATCCTCACCTCTGGATCCAATGATTGCTCTGAGATCCTCGGTTCAGTTGGAACTGCAAACCTCTCAGAGCTGTAACTGCCCTGTTGGTTTTGAGGAGCTGGAGTTGACTAATTTTTTGGACACATCTCTGCACCTTGGGGCTTTGGCATGCATCAGTGTGGCTGTGGCTTCTGCTTCAAGAGGGATCTCCTCAGGGGAGCAGCACAGCTTTGAGGTCCAACCTCTCGGATTCGGAATCCTTTCCTTCTCTGGGGGGATCTGCTTACAAGACTATACAGAGAACCATATCTGTGTTAGCCAGTCAGTCATTTCCTTCATGCTCAGAACAGCCAACTCTGTCCCATTTTCGTTTAGAGCCTCAACCATTGCCACCACCAGGACAGCGAGTACCAAACCCTCAGGTTTCCCAGCAGGGTGCCCGCTTCTTCTGATATATCCCCAGAACACCCTAGTGAGGAAGTTCCTAGGAAGAAGTGCAAGAGGAAGCACTTTGATTCTCCGGAAGACTCTATCACAGAAGACATGGATTTTGATGAGGGCAAAAGATCTCCAAGGTCACCTCTTGATGATGTCTTATGTGGAGACATCCTAGTTATCCTTAAAATACAAAGGTGATTGGAAGTCCACCAGTCCTTCATCTAAGGAATCTGTGTACCTGCAGGCCTTTGGTACCTGCCCATCTACTTCCTGGGTAAATCCCCCTGCCTATGAGCTCATTGAGCTGATCTCTCTGTGGGCATGGAAGGCCCCTAATTTCATTGAGCTGATCCCCCAGAGACCACTCAAAATTACCGCTGCTACTGAGGATAAGCCATTCTGGACAAAAGGTTTCCCTGTGGATGCCACAGTCATGGCAGCAGCCACAAAAAATGAACTAGCAGGGGAAGGTTCCTCTATCCATCCTCCCAACAAGGAGTCTTGGACAATGGATAGATTTGGGAAGAGAGTTTATGCATCAATTATGGTCCTTGAACTACCTGGCACATTTCACCAGACTACAGAGGGATTTGATTAAAGAACTTTCAGATACCGTCTCAGGAGCCATTTCTGAAGAGGTTCAGGAGTCTGTTACTTCTCAGTTGGTCACCTTAAATTCAGTTTCTAATTCTTCCATGAGGATCATTTTGCATGTATCTGAAAGAATGACCAGAGCAGCGGCTTCAGGCGTTGCCATAAGAAGACACGCTTGGATGTGCTTGTGTGATTTTGTGGAACCCTTCAAGTTATTTGTCAATGCTTCATTTGACAGCACATCCTTGTATGGCCCTAAAGTTAAAGACACATTAATGAGGTGAGAGCAAGATGGGAAAACCCTTTTCTGGTGTGGGCATACGTTTTTCCACTCTGCAAAGATTCTTCTCAAGGAATCAATGCAGCAGTGGGAAAATGTGGTTCAGGAAATCCCAAGGGTCTTCTGAGGACACACATGGTGTTGGTATCCCCAGGGGCAGAGGGGGGGGGACTTTAATGGGAGAATCCACCCTTGCAGTTGAGGGGACCCACAAAACCAAGGGTGCAGAAATTCTTTCTTTGGTAAACCCCTTTCAGCACTCCTGAAAGGAGGCCAGATTGTCCTCCTGTGGAGACAGTTGGGGGTTGCTGGTCCCTGCATCAGACAGCCTGACTACAGATAACTTCTAATTCATGGGTGCAGGGGATAATATATTATACCATTTTCATTTCCTCTGTCCACTTACAAAAAAAAAATCCCAGATGTTCCACCCAGTCAAAGGGAACAAGTGGCACTACAAATAGAGACGCTGCTAGAAGAAAGAGTCATCTAGGAGGTCCCACAAGACTAGAAAGAATTTGGAATTTACTCAAGGTTCTTTGTAGTGCCAAAAAAGACAGGGGACTGGAGACCAATTTTGGATCTCAACAATCTAAACAAATCAATTTGGCAAATCAGATTCCGGTTGGTCACAGTTCAGTCCATTCTTCCTGTTTTGGAACAGGGTGACTGGATGTGCTCGATAAACATCCAAGATGCTTACTACCACATAAAGATGCACAGATGATCCAGACGTTTCTTGCATTTCTGGCTAAGAGCCAGACACTACCAATTCAGCGTACTGCCCTTTGGCCTCACCACAGCCCTCAGGGTGTTCACCAAATGCATGGCAATAGGAGCAGCTCACTTGATGCTGCAAGGATTCTGGGTATTTTCATATTTGGACAACTGACTCATCACCTCTATGACCCGGCATCAATTGCTAGAGGCAAGAGAAAACATTCTCTAAACATGCTCTTTCCTGAGCATAACCATAAATTACAAAAAATCTCACCTAGAACCAACACAAATACTGGATTTTATAGGGGATTCGTTAAACACAAAAACTGCAGATGCCTCCCTTCCCTCACAAAGACTGGAGACAATCAAATTTCAAGTCAGGAGAATAATTGACAGCAACAAAGTACCAGTAAGATTAGTTCTTCTGGTGCTGGGGTCCATGGCAGCATCAATAACACTTGTTCTCTTAGCCAGAACTCACATGAGAATTTTACAATGGCTGGTTGCAACACAGTGGTCCATACTTTATCAACCAGTGTCAATGCCAATTATAATCACCAATACATGGAAAAGAGATCTTACGTGGTGGATTGAATCGGATCATATTTTGCAGGGTTGTCCCTTTATTCCCCCTCAAACCAAGGTCACAGTGACCACAGGTGCTTCCCAGTTAGGGTGAGGGGTCATTGGGGAGGACAGTTCAAGGCACTTGGTCCCCAGTACAGGCCAATTTGCACATCAATGTCCTAGAGATGAGAGCAGTGCTTTTAGTGTTGCAGCCCTTCCAAGATTCTCTTCCCATAGGGACAACTGCAATTAAAGTGGACAACATGTCAGTAGTTTGATAAATTAAAAAACAAGGATGAACCAGATAATACCCATTGTGTCAGGAAGCTCTCATAGTGTGGCAATAGATGATATCATCCAACTGTTTTCTCACAGCAATGCACATTCATGGGAAGTCCAGTGTCATAGTAGGCAAATGGAGCAGTTGCATACATTTACCTCATGAATGGTCCCTCAATCAGAAAGTGTCAGAAAGGACATTATGAAGATGGGGTCTGCCCTGCTGAAATCTGTTTTCTTCTCCCCTAAACAACAAGTGCAGCAACTTTTTTGCCCTGGTCCCAGAGGGGGGAGTTAACGAGGGATATTTTCTTCACAATTGGCCCCCTTGTCGCCTATATGCCTTTCCACTAATTCCATTAACTCCTATGTTCTTACAGAAAACAATCAGGTTGAAGAGCACATTTATCCTTATTGTACCTTATTGGCCTTGATAGATTTGGTTTCCCTTCCTTTGGCCTCACCTAATTCAACAGCCTTGGATTCTGGATCCAGCTCCAGCTCTCTTGTCTCGTCTCACTCAACAGGCATGGTTCATCCAGACATTCTATATCTCAAGCTGACAGCTTGTTTTCTCCAATTCCATTAGTAGCCAGACAACCTGTGCTCTCTTCCCCTATCTGACACATACTATTATCTTCTCATAAACCACCTACACAAAAGCTTTACTCTAGTAAATGAAAGAGATTTGCATATTGGCCACTCTGTAATGACATCAAACCTTCTTTGGCTCAAATGCTTGATATTCCACAGCTTTTAGATGTGCTTTTCAATGAAGGGACTTTGGCTTCCACAATCAGAGTACAGTTAGCAGCTATATCCAATTTTCACACTTGCTTTCAAGGCTCCTCGGTTGCTTCCCACAAGCTTTATAAAACCTTTTCTGAGGGGTACTCTTCTTTTAAAGCTGGCTTACAAAAATCCTACTCCTCCTTAGGACCTGAATTTGGTGTTGCAAGCATTCAGTCTCCCTTTGAACTGGCTAATGAGTGCAATATTAAGTTCCAATCTTGGAAAACTATTTTCTTAGTGGCAGCAACTTCTTCAAGAAGGATTTCAGAGATTCAAGCTTTGTCTACCAAACCTCCATACCTAATTTTTCACAAAGATAGACTCTCGCTCAGAACCAACCCCTCTTTTCTACCTAGGGTGGTTTCAGAGACCAATATCAACCAATGTATTAACCTTCCAGTATTCATTTCCAACTTCTCTAACAAAGGTGAATATTGCTTACATTTTCTAGATGTTCAGACAGTTAAGATTCTATCTTCATAGAACAGAAGATTTCTGGAAGTCAGACCAATTATTTGTTTCCTTCCCACATACTAGATGGGAAAAACCTGTGACCAAAGTAACTTTAACCAGATGGTTCACAATTTGTATCTCATTTATCTATACCAAACTGGGCATTTCATTGTCAAAACCCTTGAGCCCATTCAACCAGGGCCATAGCAATGTCACCGGTATTTCAGTCTAGAGTTTCCATGGATGATTTCTGTGCAGTAGCAACTTGGGCTACTCCCCATACCTTTATTACACATTACAAAATGGATCTGGACTCAACCAAGATATAAAGTGGCTGGGGACTCTGTCCCACAGGTTCAGGATAGAATGAAAATCGATGACATCAGATAAAGAAGTTATATACTCAATATAACATTCCACCTGTGTTGTCCATTTTCATTCTTCCTCAACTCCCCACCCTTCAACCCCCTACCCTTGACTTCTGGAAGAATGGGTGATAAATGTATTATTACCATTTTCTGATATATTTTTACAGTTCCAGATACAGTTCATGAAAGCATTTGTCTTTTTCTATCATCAAACCTGATCTGAGGTAATTAGGATAGGTGCATTGTGGTAAGGGATGAGTTCAACAGTTTTTGGTTCCCATGATCGGAACCAAACCCACAAGTTGAGGAAGAAAGAAAATGGACAACCCCAACAGTAAGTTATGGTGATTACATAACTTATTTTTAATGACAGCATAGCTGACATAAGTCAGCAGTATGTATTATTGATCATAACATTGCACTTACTCCATCATATTAATAAATATGGATTTGCACAAAACTTTAAACATTACAGTACCTTTTCTGACACAGGATGAGAAGCTAATCCTATTTATATTGCAGTGTCACAGTGTAAAAGTCAGACTTCTGCAGTGGCACTTGTGTTATGTATTGTGTCCTCTAGATTGTGTAAATCGATAGGTAGGTGGTTCTAATCTCACAGCAGTCAACATATTCAGATCTAAATGTGTGTGTGTGTGTGTGTGTGTGTGTGTGTGTGTGTGTGTGTGTGTGTGTGTGTGTGTGTATAGAGTCATGTGCTCAAGGAAACTTAATGCTTTATGTGTGCACTCTTGAACGCTAAATATAAAAAGGATGAGAGGAACCTAATAGAAAGTAAGAAAGAACCTACTTTTAGCTCCAGTGCACTCGTGCAGTATACACAGACCATTACTACCTCGTGTTCTGGTTTTGGCCTGCTCCGCTCAGGCTTGCTCTGCACCCCACTCTGCCCCCAAATTCCACCCACCCCCAGTGGTGCTAAATATATAGTGCTACAACCACACCTCCTCTTTCTTCAACCACTCAGCTATATCCAAGTCATCAATAGGCTCTCCAGTACTTAACTTTTCTATCCTATGATAAAACGGTTAAACTGGGGAGAAGTCAGCCTCAATAATCCCAGTGTTACTTGTAATGAAACCACTTAAAATACTACCACTCTAGTCTCTGCAACCTTTTCTGCTTGTCCCATATCTTCTTACTGCCTGTGAATAGAATACATACCCAGGTTTCCACTACCCAAAAGGCCAAATCTCCACTCTTATAGCTCCACACAAGCTTGAACACTTAATACATCACCTCCCATCTATGCCAACCCTAAAACCAAAAGATACCAAAGTCAATTAATTAAAATCTGGAAACTCACAATCAGATTACAGTACAACTTGACAATGGATGGAGATATTCACCAAAATCCTGGCCCATCCTTTTTCACTGGCTCTAGGTCCTTTACTAACTGTCCCACTACTACACAAATCTTAGACAAAACCCCAAACTCATTCTAGATCTGTCACCTAAATATCAGAAGTGTAAACAATAAGATTCAACACCTACATGCCCTCTTAGATTCTCTTTCCCCAGACGTACCATGTCTTACTGAAACCTGGCTAAAACCTTCTACTTCAGATAAAGAAGTTATACCACCAGGCTATAACATCCTAAGGCTTGATTGAACCAATAGAAAGGGGGGCGGGGTAGCTGTTCCATACAAATCCCTGCTTGAAGTGTCCAGTAATGCCCTACAAACATCCCTGTTTGGCAATGCTGAAATTCTTATCACCAAGCTCCACATTAATAAGAACAAATGTAGAAATCTTGTCTGTGTGTATATTCTCCCAGACAATAACATAAGTAACCTTGGAGATATCCTACACTGGTTATCCAGCAATTACCTGCAAGAAACTATTGTACTTGGGGACTTCAACATAGACTGGAACATGTGTTCCTCAGAACCCCCCACTCACCACATAAACCTTTATGGATTTTCACAGGTCATATCCTCCCCCACAAGGATCAGTAAACCCAACAATATAGCAGGTATTCTGGATTGGATACTTGTTAACACCCATCCCCTCAAATACAAGTGTGGGACCCTGGCTGATGATGTAAGTGATCACCTCCTCACCTATTTAATCAGGCCAAAAGCTGATATCCACAACCAGTCCATTTTTAAAACAATAAGGAACAATAGGAATTTCAGCTGCACAAATTTCCAAAATGAACTCAAATCTTGCAGTTGGTCAGTTCTGAAACAGTTACCACTTGAAGAAGCAGTAAATTACTTTAATACCAAATTCCTATCCATCCTTAACACCCATGCACCAGCGCAGACTATTAGAACCAAAACAAAAGTTGCTCCTTGGCTCTTAAAAGAAACCAGACATAAAATGCTACTTAGGAATACAGCTTGGGCCACTTTGAGGACCACAAAAAAAAACCCCATAGATCAATGTAGATACAAACAGCTAAGAAATTAAACAAATAAATTCTCCACATTAGACAAGAAAAACTATTACTGTCATCTACAAGAAAAACACCAAAACAAGCCACAGATGTTTTGAGTAGGTATAAACAAACTCCTTAGTCCAGGACAGTCCTCCACTCTTACCCCCTTGGATTCTAACCAAACCCCCCAGCAGAAATTGCCAATAACTTTAACAGCTTCTTTACAACAACCATCCAGAACCTAACTAACCAATTATCCCCTGGATGCCCATATTCTCTGGCCACTACACCCTGCTCCCAACTCCCCTTTAAATTCAAGCCAGTTTGCACATCTTTGGTCTGAAAATTACTTAAAAAACTAAAGCCTACCACCCTGTCAGCTGATCTCCTCCCTGCAGAATATCTACAAAAAGCTGCAGATGTCATAGCATACCCCATTACTATCCTGATCAATAGAGCTATAACTGAATTATCCATCCCCTCCATCTGGAAGATATCCTCTGTCATCCCACTCCATAAAGGGGGCAGCTCTACTGAACTTTCAAGCTATAGACCCATAGTTATTTTGTCATCCTTGGCTAAAGTTATGGAAAATGCATCCACAATAAATGCTGAACTATCTTATCCATAATAATCTTCTAGCCAACACCCAACATGGCTTTAGACCATGCCATAGTACAACCACAGCCCTCCTCTCCTTCTCTAACGTCATTAACCAACACCGAAACAATAATAAACATTCTTCTGCTATCTTTCTCAGTCTTTCAAAAGCCTTTGATATGGTAAACCACCAAATACTCATAAACACTTTGAATTCCATCTCCCTAAAGGACCAGGCCATCCAAATGGTTTCAGTTATATCTCAGTGGTAGACAACAGGCTCTCCTCTGGCAACCTATCTACACTTTTATCCATCACCCTCTGAGTACCCCAAGGCTCCATACTAGGTCCACTATTATTTTCATCAATGATTTGTATAAGGTCATCCCCAGTGCAACATGCATTCAATATGCGGACGACTCCACTTTAGTATGCTTTGACACTTCACCTACAGAGTTGCAGATTCTATCTCAAAATACTTTTAACACAGTTGAACATTGTCTCCTTAACCATTGTCTCATGTTAAATCCTAATAAAACCAAATTGCTGCTTTTCTCCCCCACTCACAGGTCTACCCCTATAACCTTTACATTAAAATCCAACAACGGCACCATTATTTTCACAGATTCCTCAACCAAACTGTTAGGAGTTATAATAGATAATAACCTTAAGTTTGTTCTGCATATCAATAAAGCTATTAAAACAGTTAATAAAAACCTTGGCTCACTATATAGGATCAAGCCCTTCCTAACGCCATTAACCAGAACTGTAATTGCTCATGCACATCTACTCTCCACCCTCCTCTGTGCTTCCCCTCTATTTACAAACCTCAGCAAAACTGACCTTAATAAACTTTCTAGCAGCTACAATCACATTGCTAGATTTCCTACCAATGCAGCCTACAGAACTCATCACTGTCATAACCTAAATCTACTAGGATGGCTTGAACTGCCTAACCTACTTCAAGTTAACCAACTAATAGTTGCACACAAGATCCTGTACCAACCAGATAATACACCTGTACTTAAAAACCTCATCACCCCTACAGTAGCTTTAGCGCACTTCGTTCATCTGAAAGACTACTAGTTCAAACTCTCAAATCCAACAACACAGCCGGTAAATGTCTATTTGCTAACTCTGTTGGAAAAACTTGGAATTCTCTTCATGCTAGTCTTACATCTGAACTTCTCTGTACCTCAGTTCAAGAAGTCTGATTCAGTACTTTAAAAATGATGGCTATGTCCCTGTCCTAATCCAGGCTACCTCTATCACTTGTGTGCACATGGAGGACTTCTGCCTATACTTTATTGTTTCTTAACTTATAAATCCTATGATCTCCTTGGATCTACTACCAGGTTAGCCTACTAGACATTCAATACCCTATCATTCTTAAAAACACGGTCTGGAATTTTCCATCTGAGTAAAAATGTAATAATTTGTTTCTGCATCTGTTTTTGTGTTTACATCTGTGTAAAAATCCTTTTATTTGTGTTTTATTTGTGTTTTATTTTGTGTTTTAAACTGTACAAATGTAACAGTTTGTTGAATGTCTTTTTGGAGCTTTTCTGCCCGGGCCTCCGCTGAAAATGGACATGTGTCCATTCGGACTATCCCAGTAAACAAATGTAAAATAAATGAATAAAATAATGTAAAAATAACCTTAACTACTTCTGGCCTCTATAAACTAGTAGCCTGGAATTAATTTTACACTGCAGAGTGAATCCACGTCTATGTCAGGCACTTTTCCAAACATCATCGTCTCTACAACAGAATGTAACACAATGCTTGTGATGCTTGCATTAAGTACTTGTTCTCATGTGTTTGTGATGGTTAGTCCAAGGTATCACCGAAAGATTAATTCAACAGCTGTGCTCCTTTGACTCCCACTTGTGAGAAACATTTATATTGGTAGATCACTCCCACATTCCTTTTTTACTCTGTTCACAAATGCATACTGTCTGCAACATGCTGATGAGGTCATCATTTCAATAATGTGCACTTATACCATTAAAGTCAGACATCTCCTGTGATGCCTGTGTATAATACAGTTGTATGTAGATTTTATCAGTCGATAGCCAAGGAGTCTGAAAACAGCAGTGAAACTCTCTTAACTGTGTGTGTGTGTGTGTGTGTGTGTGTGTGTGTGTGTGTGTGTGTGTGTGTGTGTGTGTGTGTGTGTGTGTGTGTGTGTGTGAATGTAAATGGCTGAAGGAGTGTCTTACACCCCTTAATATTGACAGCATTTACAATTCCACATAGCTGTCAAGGGTCATTCTTACACACACATCTCTTTTGCATGACACAGCTGATGTTATCCTTTCCAAGATGCATTATGGCTCACATGTAGTCTGACATCTCCTGTGGCATGTGCATACAATGCACTTGTAAGTAGATTGTTACAGTACATAGGTAGGGAGTTTGAATTCAGGAATGACTGTCGTCTGTGAGTATGTCTCTCTTCCTCTTACTGTCCAGAAACATATATGAGATTAATGTATAAGGCTTGTGCTGTGCAATCACTTTTTAATGGAAACATTAAGGTAATACACAATGATGATGTCACCCATTGGAATATGCAGGGTCACAGTTATGAAATCTGTAGTTGTGCTTGTGCATACCTCTGAACCATACCGAATTCCTCAGTATTTACCGGTTTTAAGGTCAAAATAAGGGGGTGCCATAAATTTCTGAGTGGCTCCTTGAATTCTCGTTTTTTTTTTATTTTATTTTAAGTTAAACATATCACTGATGTCATCACATGCAGGGGCATACACGATGATGTCAGCTTTGTGAGACAGACTATGCTAGCCTGTCGGAAGCTGTCTTTTTGTTTATTTGATCAAGTTACAATATATGACTTAACACCTTGGTTATTCAGTGTAGTCTAATGATGTTATGAAGAATCATTTTTTCCTGCATGAAATTTGTAATATAATGCTGTTACTAAGACAAGCAACAATTAACAGCTCCAAAAAAGAAAATGTTTATGAAGGCACTAAATATCACCTTTATGAAAGAGTCCTACAAAGCTAAATTGAGTTATATAAAAGATCCCACCATGTAATTTGATGCAATGACAACTATAATTCTTATTGCAATGCAGTTAAAATGTGTTGAACATCAATATAAATTCTATCCCTTCTTTTTTTCTCAGTTACTACTTTTAATTTTGTGAAGCAAAAAAAGGATTGGTATGCTATTTAGTTAAAATATTAAGAATGTTTAGTCTCTTGTACCATTGTTTTAATGTACTCTGTATATACATTTGCATGTACATCACATTCATACCATTGTGTTCTATGTTTATGTTGTTGTGGATTTAGAGCAGGGATGGGATGGGAGAGAGGGCAGAGCACAGCAGACAGGCTCAGGCAGCACCAGCAGACCTAATCAATGAGCAGAGGACGAGGAGAAGAGTATCAATTTTTTTAACTTTTAATTTAAGTAGTTAACTTAAACCAAGGCAGCCCAAGAAGCAAGAAAGCAACTACTTAGTTTCTGCAGCAGCCTGTAGAACAGCAGTGTCTGGTCCACGTCTGCACAGAATCTACTCTGCACACCCGCCATGATCTAGAAAGATAGGAAGGGAGAGGATGAGAAACTTTATCAGCTCCGGCTCCATCAGCAGGTAAAAAAAAAATAATAATAATAATAATAAAAAGATTGATTCAGCTTCATCATGAACACCATGTTCACCCAAGCACCAACCATGCCATACATTTACATTATAATAATTATAACATGAGCTGACTCAGCTGAGTAATGAAGTGATCATTAACTTCCACTAAGGGAAATGTTTTCAATTTACAGTCTGTGGAGTGCTTGTGCATACATGGGCAGGCAGAATTTCAGAATACAAAATGGATTGTTGGTGGAATTGTTTCTTTTTGTTGTGTCAGTTGTAATCCCACAGAGTATGAAATCTGAGCCCCCTCCCTATTAAAGTGCACTAGTGCAGGGTCATCTAAGCTACTGTTATCAAAGGTGATCTGCTTACTAGCTCCAACAGCTGCTCATTTGTAGGATTGTATATTTACTGTCAATTTGTCCATGACCATTATTCTGCAGTGTGTCCCTCTTGGTGGTTTTACCCATGTCCCTGTGTTTCACTTAATTCTCCAGTCCCTCTCACTGTCAGTTTTTGCTGCCAGAGATTTTATTCTGTGAAAAACTATTTCTTATTTTAGATTGCTCAACAGATAATGTACTAGTGTAAGTTTTACACATTTTATTTCTTAGTTTTTGGGTATTATTGTTTTAAGTCAGTAATGTACACTACTTGCTTTTTATTGCACCATCAAGCTGTCTAGTGGTCTGAAAAACGTGGATACCCTGACTGATTAACCCTTACTTGAAGGGCAGGTACACTGTAAAGTTAGAAATTTCTGTGATCTTATTTTATTTAAGCCTTAACTGCTTAAAATCATACAATATTTTGTGATTATTCTGTCGCTTTATCTGCTTTAGGTCATATAGTATTTTGTGATTATACTGAGATGAATATTGCTTGCATATGCAGTTGCTGGTGTACTTTTTCTCACGACTCTAGTTTTGTGAATATTTAAAGTCTATTTTCCCTGTTGCAAGGAACTCCAGCACCTTAAGATCACAGGTAGCTTAGCTTTTGAATTGTACTCATCTTATTTCTTGTTTTTTAATGAAAGACAACTGTAAATGTGAATATTTACAGCCTGTTTCATGTTGCAAGAAGCACCAGCACCTTAACTTCACATTTAGATGCATCTGTAGTATTTTCACTGCAATATCTAGTACTAAAGTAAAAGGAAGTCCTATTGCCTGAAAGTGTCCCAATTGTTCTTCTCAGTATCCTGAATTTCTGTTTTCCTGCTTTGTGAATTATTGCCTTGTGTATGTCTACACTATGCTGTTGTTAACTACTGTTGTTCTGCATTACTTTATGCATAGGTGTAAACAGTGCTGTGTTCCTAGCTAGCTATGTGTGTAAGACACTCATACAATGGAAATTAATGCTTGGTATACTGCCTCTGCCTACCTGTATTACTTTTTTTCTCTCTACCCATGGTATGTTTGCTCTCGCTCTCTTCCTGAATTACTTACTCATAACTAATCCCCCTCCTCTCTGTTTTTATAGCCCTAGTGGATTTTTTCCTGCAGTTTTCTCCTGGCCACAGTATGGGCAACAAAGTTTTAAGGACCTTAACAGATACCTTGCAACTCTAACCATCAGTCCGAAAGCCACCATTTTAAGCTTAAAATAATACCACTGAAGTATGTGTCCCACTGAATAACTACTACATGATAAGCTAATCTTTTAATTAATGCTAGAATTTATAAGCACAACAGAAATTTACAGTGTTTTTTTTTTGCTAGTTGCTATGTAAAGCAGACACCCGCAGCTCCTATCCTTTCTCTTTGGTTACCCACTATCCTCATACTGTTTCTGTGTATATTCTCTTTTTCTGTACTTTACCCTTCCCTGAATTCATTTCTAGTCTCACTCATAACTCCCTTTGTTAGTGCACCTGCCCTATTTTACTGTCTTCAGACTCTTACATATTAATTTTTTTTTATTTTTTGCCTTGCTTTTAGCTGCTAGTAAGACCTATCTTCCCCTCCCTCCAAAGCCACTCTCTATTGTAGCTTATTTTAACCATACAGCACTGGGTTTGCTTCAAGTAAATCTACTAGTGTGGCTTGAGGCCAGTGTCCTTTTATAAGCATACTTCTGCTCATATTTTATTTCTTTTTATTTATTTCTGGTGACTATACCTTTAGAAACTTTATATCCGTGTCTCTCAAGCTAGTTTTTCACTGTCTCTTTCTGATTGTTTCTCTGACTTCATCTTGACCAGGGTGTTACCCTGATCCGTTCACCCTCTGTACGCTCGGGCTCACTTCGCTCCCCTACCCTACCCCCATTCCAACTCACCCCATTACAATTACCTTTATACCTAACTATCCCTCCCCTTTCTATCCCACTAGCCACTACAATTCCACTTCCTGCCTAGTGCCACAACCACCTTATTAATCTGTCAATCTTGTCAACACCACTTCCTCTATACCACTAGCTCTACCTTCTCTATCTGACCATATTTTATTCCAACATGTATTATTTTCTAATATCTTCTACACTACTCCTTATTCTCTCTATCTCAACCTCTTACCACTCCAATCTCTCTGACCCACTCCTATGTTCACCATCTTCTCACTCATACAACATATAGTCAACCACTTCAACATTTACTATCTCCCCTAATCTCTTTACTACCTCTACCTCAAGTCTATATAAACTATCCATAATACAGGTTTTTAAACCTTCCCACAAAGCTAAGTCTAAGCTATACAAACTCCATCTAGCATCTACTACATACTCTCTCCTCACTAAAAACCTACTTTGTTCTGGAGATATCCATCCCAACCCTGGCCCCTCTTCTTCTTTCCCCACCCTTACTCTTCCCAAAACTACATCTGCACTGCCCCCATCTTACTCCTCTAACAGTCAACAATCTCATTCACAACAGTCATCTCCATCCAAATACTTAACTATTTACTCATTGAATATTCAGAGTCTAGCAAATAAAGTTACTGAGCTGCTCTTATGGATAGCTGTCAATACCCTCACATCCTCTCCCTATCTGAAACCTGGCTCAAGCCACAAATCTCAAATAGTGAAATACTGCCACCAGGTTATAATATCTTCTGATTTGATAGACCTGTAAAAAAGGGGGTGGCATGGCCATCCTCAACTCAAACAACCTTAACCTCTCACCTTACCCTTCCCCAGTTCCTGACTTCCTCCCAGCTGAAATCATCATCTTTAACTGTCATCTGAATCCCCACAAAAAAAAACTTGCAATTGCCTATATCTAACTTCCTCCTGGTAACAATCTGCCCATTCTTGAAAACTTCCTATCCTGGTTCTCCCAACCCATAGCATATGAGACACTTATCCTTGGTGATGTCAACATTGATTGGTCCAAACTCACAACTGACTGCCCCCAACTCAGTATCCACCTTACCTGACTCCCTCAGGGATCATCTCCCTACCACCATCTTAAGACACTACTCCCATATTCCTAAACCCCACCTTATCAAAGACTGTCAAAAACTGTTGACTTTCAATTCATCCCAATTTAACTCCATTCTCCACAACATAGATTGGTCCATCCTAAAACACCTCCCCCTTAAACGATACTGTAACCCTTTCAATAGTATCTTCATGAGTACTCTGACCTCCTTAGCTCCCTCTAGGAAGATCAGAGTAAAATCAAATCATGCTCCCTGGCTCTCCAAGGAGACTAGGTCCCTTATGAAACAGAGAGATAATGCTTGGAAAACCTGGACTAAATCTAAACAACCACCTCTTCTTCAAAAATACAGGCAGCTGAGGAACCTTGAAGAAAACATACAACTAATGACAAACAGTTATACTATAGCTCTGCTCAGCTTAACAACAAATCCAATCCTCGAAAATGTTGGTTAACTCTCAACAACATCCTCTATCCTGGAAAGCCCTCTAATCCTTCCCCATACCCTAACGCTTCCTCTCAGGAAACAGCTACCCTCCTGAATAAACACTTTATCTCTTCCATCCAAAATCTGGTAACCTCTAAGCCAAACTCTACTTTGACACCTACCCCACCAAGTCCCACTAACACAACTCTGTTTTCATTCGAGCCAGTTCCCATTACTTACATCAAATCTCTACTACTCAAGCTAGAACCTTGCTCTCCTTCCACTGACAATCTATCTCCTACATTCCTCAAACTTTCTGCTGACTCAATTGCCTATCCTATATCTATAATAATTAATCGATCTATTCTGGAATCAACTGTCCCCAGCCTTTGGAAATCTTTCTTCACTATCCCTCTTCATAAAGGTGGAAACTCCACTGACCCCTCAAACTACCAACCCATTGCCATTCTGTCCCCCCTCTCCAAGATATTAGAAAAATGTATTCACTCACAGCTTCTCAATCACCTCTTCACACACCACTTACTTACCCCTACCCAACATGGATTTCGTCCTTACCACAGCATGACCACTGTCCTCCTCTCCTTCACTTATGTCATTGCAGAGACCCTAGACAACAATAAACTCATTTCTTGTCTCTTCCTAGATCTCTCCAAAGCCTTTGATACTGTCTCTCATCCTCTGCAACTATCCATACTTGCAAATCTCCACCTATCTCCCTCCACACTTGCCTGGTTTAATAGTTACCTATCTGGCAGGGAACAATCTGTCAAATGGCTCTCATCCTCCTCACCTTTCCTTCCCATCTCCACTGGTGTTCCCCAAGGCTACATCTTGGGACCCCTTTTGTTTAACATCTTCACCAATAATCTTAAACCTCATGCAAAAAATCCTCCCTTATTCAGTATGCCAACGACTCTACACTTATATCCATCTCAAACAACATTCCCGAACTACACTCCCTGACCCAACAAGCCCTACTGTCCACTGAACAATGGTTCTCTCACAACCTTGTGTCTGTTTGTGTCTTTTGACTTTTCCCGGTTAGGAGCGCCACAGCGGAATTCCAGTCCGCTAATGATTGGCAGTTGATTTTTACATACCGGCTTGCCTGGCCTGATGCAGAACCTTCAACAAAGGTACGCCCATTCACACATGTCTCTATGCAGAAGACGCTCTAGCTGAGAATCAAACAGGACAGCGTCTTACTGTGAGGTGACAGTGCTACCTCAGCACCACCACCGTGGCTCTCTACTGATCCTAAATCCCAAAAAGACCAAACTCCTACTTTTCCTTCCCCGTTCTTTTTCTCATCACAAAACCTCCTTTTTTATAAATCTTCAAACAATTCAAGTATCCAACCTGACACCCACACAAAGCTCCTAGGGGTCATTATCGATGACGAACTAAAGTTCAACCTACACATACTCTAGTGTATAAAAAAACAAACCAGAAACTAGGTCTGCTATATTGAAACAAAAAATTCCAGTCCCCTGAATCTAGACTTACCCTGGGCCAGGCACTCCTCCTCCCCTCCCTCTTATACTCCGCCCCAGTTCTTACCAATATCCAGGCCTCCACTCTAAACAAACTCCAGTAGACTTACCATAAAATAGCCAGATTCATTACTAACTCCCCATACAACTCACACCACTGCATTTCTTTAAACTCTCTTCAATGGCTTGAACTTCCCCAATTTCTGCTATCTAATCATTTTCATATGCTACACTCTATTCTTTATAAAACCTCTTTCTGTCCATCTCTATCTTCCTTAGTTTCCATCTACATCCCATCCTGGACCCTCTGTACTTCTAATCAACTATTACTTGATGTCTACGACCCAAAAACGTCAGTAGGCAAACTTCTCTACAAACACTCCCTTGCCCATGCTTGGAACAAACTTCCCCTTGACGTACATTCAATCTCCCACACCTCACACTTTAAAAAAATATTTTCTCAATTCCAGGACCTGTCCTTGCCATGACCCCACCTAGTCTTCCTTCCCATTATGTACCCTCAAAAGGACCATACTTAGTACCTCATTACACCTCTCTCTCCAATGTGTCTACTATGCATTTGCATAATTTTATACAAACAAAACATTTTATTGTTGACCTATCGAACTATATCAATGTAAAATTATGTTACTAAGCTTCTTTTTAATGTGACTTTAACTTTATGCATGTAACCCAACATATGTAAATCTTTTTGCTATAACTGCTATTATATTAATATTGTTTAAAATTGTACTTGTTTAAAAATCTGTTATTAGTTTTTTCCATTGCCCCACATCTTTGCTTATATTATTTTGTCTTACTGTGCCCTTTGTCAAATGTTTATACCTGTAGTGTGAGTCATACTGAGGCTTAATAAACCATCTCAGGCACCAGTAAGGGGTTGTTTTTATTTTATATTTATTTTTTTCCATTTTGCAGAGACTGATAATTTGTATTCATTGTAACTCAGGCTAGCATTAGTGTCATCTTTACTGATGCACATTGATGGTGATCTTTCTCTTCTGTTCTGTCATGACTGCCTTTGTTCAGCATTTTGCTTATGCAGTGTGCGACTCCCAGAAGAGTGTGTTGTATCCTCCAAGGTTGACTATTGCCTTTATTGCTGGCATTTTACTATCAGTTTAAAGAGGCTTTCATTGATATTTGTATTTAGTGTAGAAGCAGTTAATTGTATCTTTATAAAGAAAATTGTATTTTAGTTTGTAACAAGTTCAAATATTAGTATAAATAAAACACTATTGTTGTGTTTGTTTTATATTTAATATTTTGTGCGTTCTTCAATTTGCATTAAAAAGTTGGCATGCCACAATTCCAGTGGAGTGGGATGGGTTACATAATCATGTATGCAAATTTTATTTTAATCAGCGTACAGAATTTTGGCCAGTTTCATTGGCCTTGGTCCAGATTTTTTAGGATTCCAGGTTGAGACGTATGTGCTTGTGTTTCAGCAAACCTTCATTAGCCTGTGATGTTAGCTATGTAGTGCAAATTCCTACATCACAGCTTACAGTCAGTGTAAGTGTTAACAGTGTTGTTACCCACATGTGCTATGCTCATGTGTATATGTTGTTTCTTGTTGCATCAGTTTATTCTACATTTCCTTTGGAAAGCCTGTATTGAAGACTGATGCTGTCATTTGAATAGATTGTCATTCCATAACAGTTGTAGTGAGACAACTCCTCAGGAATGAGGACATGAGATGATGTAATGCATCTTGTTGCTTAAGTAAGGCAGGTGTTCCAATATGGGATTATGTACACATTTTATATAGTTGCTGTGCTATCATCACAGTGTCAAACGAAGGGGGCTACAGCTGTGTTTAGATACATCTAGCATCAGGCAATGTTTGACATAAAACAAGATTCGGTGTAAGTAATTACAGGGACACATATTCCTTGATTCATACAGATGATGTAATGCTTTCACACAACCACACACATAACAACTGGAGATGCACTTATACTGTGGCACATTCACTGATCCCAATGTAAGTGTTGATTTTCTCAACACTTAAGCAACTGATCCAAACCAGCATTGATTGACTCTATGCATTTGTGTTCTTAACTGTTTTGCATGAAAGTTATACCCCACAATTATACTTTGCATATATAGAGTAGCAGAGACTTCCCCTATCAGTCATGGCTGGCCTTAGGCATAGGCGAACTAGGCAACCGCCTAGGGTACCGTACAGGCCAGCCTCATAAAGGGCGCAATTTTAATGTACAGCTGTTTTCTGTTTTCTCCACTTCCTTGACTTTTTTAAACCTGTTTTAAAAAATGCATCAACCAAAAATCAACACAGAATGTGTTTATCTTCCTCGCAGTCACTGTCTAGAACAAAATATATTACTGTAGTGCTAGACAACTTTAAAATAAATTTGCACTCGAGTTTTTTTTTTTTTTTTTCTATTTTTTTAATTTCTGCACTAGGTGCCCTTTGACCCCATTGTTATGTCGAGCCACATTCCTTAGTGATCTTGTAGGCACAGGGAGGCCCGAATGTTTATTGCCGTCCAATGGCATATATCTGTGTCTGTCTGGGTGCCTATAGTTTATGCCTTCAGTGGTCGCCGTTCTGACCTATTTGACCGCGCCTGCATTTGTCTTGTGAGCTGTTGATAATCACATAGCAGAAGGAAGGAAAGATGAAGGATAAACAGAAGAGGAAGAAGGAGGATCGCACGTGGGCTGAAGCTGCTCACATGGTAAGTAAAAACTCGGGGGTCAGTTAGCATAATCTCGGCTTGGAGTATACGTGCCTGCTGGACTTTCATAGGTCTGTCTTAGTGCCTTCCTGTCTACTGCATTCTGCCTCTTTGGAACCCTTTCTGTATTGGTGGGGGTTTGGTGGAAGTGGGTGTTTAGCCTGTTTTTTCCGTAAGGCTGTTAGTTTTGATGCAGTGTTCATTTATTATACAAAAATAGGTTTTTGTATTGTATTTAACAGTTAATCTTTATGATCGTAAAGTATGTTTAAATGAATTTGTGCAATAATTGCAGTCTATTGTATGTGGAGCTGGTGGCAGAATTGAATTGTATAATTACATTGAGCTTTGTGAGCTGTAACAGAAATGTGTGCATGCATGTACTGGGTGTGTGTCTCTACATACATAATGTGCGTGTGTACTGTGTGCATATATAGCGTGTGTGGCAAAATGTGTGTCGTATTATACTCTATTGTGGTATAGGTTTGCTCTGTGCTTAATGGGCACATTTGTGTTTTTATCTTCATACAGAAACTTTACGTTTTAGTATTTATTGCCGTACAAATTATCTGACCTAAAAAGTCGGGTGCTGCTCATTGCAACTCTTAATTTTGTTATGAATCTGTAGGGAAAAGGGTGTAGTAAGTAGGACAAATCATTTGATGAAGAATTAAAATAAGTGGAGGACTGCAGTGGTGTGTGGGAAGACACGTTTAAGAAAAATTTGCACAGCACTTTCTTATACTTGTAATATTTTATGTACAGTATAGTTGTCTTATTTTGTATGTATACATGTATGTTATGGTTTATTTTCACTGGGTGCTTCAGTGTTTATCATTCCCAAATAGTGTTCATGTGTCTGCCTAGTTATATTGCTCATGTATGGGGTCATGAAGCTGTCTACCCATTAGCACAGACGATTAAAGCTATTTGATCTGTTACACAGTGTTGATTCCTTTAGTCCAAAGTTTGATTACATCTGCCTTCATTTGCCTGTTGTGTGAATTTGAGGATTTCCCTTAACCAGACAGTGCTGTGGAGCAGTTCATAAATTGGGCTAGGCCCCTTAGTGATTTACAACTGTGAAGCTACTTGTAAGACTTTTGGGTACTGTCATATAGTGAATTTGCTGAGTCTTAGCTGTTTATTAAATCTGCTTTTAGAGCACCCCCCCCCCAGGCCTTCCAAGTAAATGCAGATTCCAGTGAGAAGCTAGGAAACTACTCAGAGATTGTGATGTGGTCTTGTTCACCAGATTGTAAATGTATGGTGACAGCATATCAGCTGCTGCTTAAATGTAGTGGAATTTAAAGAATCCATGAGAAACTCTGTTGTTTATTTAATGTACATATGTATGCATGCTGTAACCAGGCTAATTTACTGAGTTAAAGGGACACATTTCAGCCACAGCTTGTGGAGTACAACTTTGAAAAACATAAAAAATTATTTTTTTGAAAATTTGTAACAAATAAGAAACAGTTGGAGGATGGCATAATGGTTAAGGTGTTTACCTTGGAGACACAAGGTGTAGGGTTTGATTCTCACATAGGGTAGTTGGCTAGGCTTAAATAGCCCATAAGGGCAGTTAGCCTAGTACTAATCTATGAACCTATAAAGTACTTTACTTTTCTCTCCGCTCGACTTCTCCACCTGTTCTGTAGCATTTGCGCCCGCCCCCCACTTCCGTATTCTAAAGCATGACCTCACAGCACATAGCACAGCCCCCTACTGTTTTCTTCCATTCCCTCCCACTACATCTGTGATCAGTCAGTAGCTAACTGGCTACTGTTCCTGAGCTTTATTTAAAGCATCCAGTCAGTGATGCTTTCGTACCACTGATGTCCCTGGCTACTGCTCCAGTTTTCATCTGTTTTCTGCAGAAAAAAATAAACATCCCACTTTTCTGGAAATGACTTCTTACATACCTCGGGCTCTAGAAACTTTGTTTTTCTCTGCTTCTTGGTGATAGTGCTCCAGATTGGAAAGAGTTTGTAAAGGACAGATAGCCCTAAGTCCAAAGTCAACTTCATCAAGTCTACAGAGATAGTAAAACGGGCGTTCCAATGAGCACAACTGGAACTTGACCTTTGCTTCCTGCTGAATGAAAGCTGGCAACATGGTGTAAAGACATCTGTATTGTTACTCTCAAAGGTTCTATTTCTAACTTACTGATAGAGCCCAATTTAGATCTTTAAAAAGTAGGTGATGCAAGGGGGTCCTTAGAAGAACTAATATAAAAAGATGCCACACATAATGCTTTGCAGTGCACTTGGAAGTTAATCCACCAAGTCCACGCTATATATGCACACTTTTTGATACCTGGGACTTTGGCTTGTTATGTCATCCTGCTGTTCTCACTCTAGTGTCTGGATTGGAATCCTCAGCATCATTTAGTAGCACATCAGAAGGGAATCACTTTACCTTCAGGAGCCCCCCCTTCCCCATTGAGTGCCATGTCCATTACCGCTCAGACTAAGATAAGCTGTTTTCATGGTGGGGGTGGGTCTACTGGTGGGGTCCTATAAAAAAGTGAAAAGCGAGACACATTGCTTTTTAAAAATGTACTTGCATGTTGAGGTTTGGGGTAGCAGGTGCAGGTTTGCAGATGATGGGGACTGGGAGCTGAATAGGTATGTCGCATGTCAACCCCATTCACTTCCCCAAGCTTTCAGCTGGTTGAGGATCTATAGGGCCTTGAATTTTTTTTGGACACTAAAGATGCTTCAAAATGTTAATTATTTTCAGAGATAGATTTGAAAAGGCATGATTACAAAAAATCAGCCAGTCTGATTCTGGGACATGTTTTATGATAGGAATAATGCTGATGAATATGCACCCATCTACTCAAGGTGCACACACAGATTTACCTCATAGCTCTCAACAAATCAAGGACAAATCTTTAAGAATCAGGCACACATCCAGAAATAACCAGGTGCACTTTTAAAATATAAGTGCCATCAACTTTAGACAGTGACAGAATAAGAGAAAGTGAATTTAATATAGTCATTAAGTGTACTTCACTAGCATTTCTCCAAAAGTTACCAGTTTTGGAGGGATTAAGAGCCCAGAACTAAAATCTGAGTCAGAATTGGAAGGTATGGTTTACTGCCATTGTGGTTCATCCAGATGTAATTTGATCTCAATGTACCAATACATGGAGGATGCAGCAGTCCACTGACGCTCCAAAGCCAATTGTCTAGCCAGTTACGATGTGCACATGTGGTGTGTGTGCAGACATGCGCATAGCCTTGTGTAAACCACAAGTGAGTTTTGAAGAGCTGGTGATCAAACCCAGGCATGTTTATATCACCCAGGGGTCGGAAATAAAGTTGGATTTAATGAGGCTGGGGATCTTTGATGGTCACATCTCACAACAATCGCTGATTTCAGGGACTTCTCTGATTTTGGCTCAGACTTTTGATTTGTCCCTCCTAATTATTCTTTAAACTGATGATTTGGAGATAAAAGGGCATGGAATAATTAAAATTATAGACTTACTTTTCTTCATAAAATGCACGTTAATTCACATTCTCTTTTTTCTTGTCAACCTTTCAAGTTAACAATACTCTCAGATGTACAGATTTTCACAGAATATCCAGATTTGTCTCACATGTTTGGTCTGTTGTTCATAAAGTTATGGTTCTGGCAAATTAATGGCAAATCATCAATGACTGAAGTTAGAAAATAATGACAGACATTTGAGTCTCAGAATTAATCTTCTGTAAGGTATGAAGTCTATCAACTTTCTAAGCCTGCAAGAGCCAGGTTTAAAAATTGCCCCTATCTTTGGGCCGTTGTCCCATTTTTATCTATGGCTTTGTCCAGCTTTCTTGCTCTTAGAGGGTGAGAGTACAGTAATGATTATAGGATTAATATTTTAAACCACGTCTCTTATTAGCCCCTGATTATTTCTGGATTTATCTCTTGATTCAGGATATAAATGGATGAGAGCTGTGATGAACATTTTCAGAGATGCTCATTCCAGACACATTCTAAATAACATAGACCTGAATTGCCATTCCTGATGGAAATAATAATTTGTGTGCCAGCCATGAAGACTTCCCATAATTTACAGACAGCCCTTTAGCCAGACTTAGGTTTATTCTCACAACTGTATATGTTGGCCTTCACCCACCTTGTACAAACAAAATGTAAACATCTCTTTCCACCAGTAATACTCTTTAAAATTGAAAGAACTGGAGTACGTTTGGTGGGAGTGACCTATCTGTGGGTGAGGCTCAAATAGGGGTGTTCCTTAAGTACGGTGTGGGTGGGGCTTAAGGGGCGCCAGAACAGTACTTCGCCTAGAGTGCCGTTTCAGCTAAGGCCAGCCCTGCTATCAGTTTAACATATAAAAAGTATTGTCAAATAAACTGCAGCTTATTGAATGACTTCACATAGGTAGGCTTCAGCAGCTGTGATAGTTCCACTGTGGCACATGTAATTTAATGGCCATATGGAATTGTACAGCTTGATGTTAAATTCTTGCATAGGGATTCATTCTGTGTGAATGTAGTGATATCAGACAGCAACCATCACATCATTCTTTTTCTTTGATATGTTGCACAAACACATGTGAATTTAGCTTTGGATTTCATGGCAGTAGACATTTGTTCTGCCAACTTTATGGTGAGAGCACTACTGTAGCACATGCATTGAGTACTGCGGTGTACATTAGTGTGCTCCAGTTCTTGGGTAGTGTGTGTACAAATATACAGAGAAACTTTTCTTGACCATGGAACATTGATATAGGACTGATCACAATTGCATACCCATGAGCATACTTATTTTTTTGCCATCAGTCTGACATGCTGATATGATATTCATTATCAGGGATATTTTCTTAATTCACACATGAATTTAATTTGTTTGTAACAATATCAGTAGCTGCCTGCTGTGGGACCTGCCGACAACACATAGCTCTCGGAAATACATTGCATCATAGTGTGGTGTTTGCATCTGTTCTTATCTGTCTGTACAATATCTGTGTCAGGCCGGAGTGGCTTACACATGGGTATTATGTATGCCACACTCTGCTTCCACATTTGTAACACCACACACTTACCTATGGGATACATAACCATTAGAATATTGAAGAGCATAATTCACTTCAAGGGTGATCTTCCTTGTACATATCTTAGGCCTATTTTTGTGGCATACACAGTTAATACATAGGTCTGTGGTAACATTGATGGGATGGGTTTGATTCTTGCAAATGGAGATTGTGGTTTCTAAGCCATTCCTATTTTCCAACATGTTAAATTGAAAAAAAATGCATGCTATGCAAATATCTTATAATGTATATACTGACCTTATGGACATAGCAAGTTAATGCCATTCGTATGGCAGGTAATCCCCTCTGTTACAATGCTAATTTGTGTAACTGTCATATGCTATAATATCATGTCTGCTTTTATTTACCTTTGTTTGCTCAGGAAGTGTGACCACCATTAATTAGTATGACGTGTATTACAAAATTTTATTATTACACAATTGACTTTGTGATGTTATTAATACACAATTGACTTTGTGACGTAAGTGCCTTCACATCACTTATCTTACTATAATTAGAGCATTTACCCTCCTCTCTTACATATTTCTGCATATATCTCTTCTGTGCACATTGTCCTCAGTGCACGTTCCCTATCTGGTAATGCAGTTCCCCTGATGTTTCCCCTATACCCTTACTTATTTATATAGTCATATGTTTGGATTATCTGCACTTTCCCTATATGGTAATGCAGTTCCCCTGATGTTTCCCCTATACCCTTACTTATTTATATAGTCATATGTTTGGATTATGTGCACATAATACTCAGTGCACTTTCCCTGCCTGGTACAGCTTGCATTATTTACCCTAAATAGCTTTTCATGCTGTTTGTGCGAGCATGCTTAACAGATTTGGCCATAGACAAGCTTGTTTGTTTACTGTGTGTGCTTGTGGTGCTCAACATATTTTATTGGCCACCAACACTGCTGCTGACCACAAAAGCATACTTGTATTTGTGTTAGTGTGATGAGCATCATGCATATGCATATGCCATAAGGTCTACTGCTAATTGTGCTAACATGTAAACATCTTGTAGGATTTGTGGGTAGCTTCTATGATTGTTCATGAATCCCACAGACTGATCAAAACAAAATAAAATGAATATATAACTAACTAGATTAAGCCGTTCGAACTACAGTTGTATTAAGTTAATTATCCCAGCGATCATTTGTATAATTTTGTATAAGTGCCAGTAGTTTTGGTCTTCAAAGGTGGTACTTAAGTATGTGATATGGTTTTGAATACAAAATTAGGTTTTAAAGCGTTCTTTTTTCTTTCATTGAGGAGTTCTAGAGAAAGAAGTTTAGACAACTTTGTTTTTTTTTACCAAGTAGCTAACTCATTAGTCTTGCTCTTTGCTGGGGACTCTAAAATTGGATAGTGCTTATTTGGTGTCTGCTGCATATTTACGACTATTAACTTGTCACCAGCATAATACTGATGTCAGTTTTCACTGGCATTATAAAATTACATCTGTTTTCTACAGTTGTGGAGAACTAGCAAAGTTTGTTTAAAAAAAATAATATTTTGGGTAATGCCTTTTTTGTGCAGATGGCTGAAAATGAAACCAGTTTTTAGAAGTCAGAAGAAAAAGAATCTTAAAGTCTGTTTGGACAATCAAGCAGCTTTGAAATAATTTTTCCTATGGGAATGACTTGATTTTCCTGACGTGGTGACTATGGAAAGGGTTGTACATTATATCTCACCTCGTGTCAGTTCCAAGACAATCGAATGATGGAAGCCAGAATTTCATACCAAAGAAATCTGTTATGAAGAGTCAAATTACTTTAAGCATTATATGTACTATCTAAATGTGTTCTTACTTCTTGCTATCAATAGTTCATATTTTGAAGCACTTTGCATGGATTTAAGGGATGGACTGAGGCCCTTTCATTTTCAATTTCCATTATAATCATTATTCTCTGATATCATGGGCAAAACCTGGCACTCACTCCCTAGTGACCTCACCTCTCTATCCTCAACAACCCTGTTTAAAAACAGACTGAAAATCTACCTTAAATCCCATTGGTTATGTCCATCTGCAAACCCAGACTAATTTACCCCATTTATCACCAGACACCTGTCACTTCTTATGTATATACTAGTTGCTTTCTGAAAACCATAAAGAAAATGGTCTTTTAGAACTTACCTAATGTTTTAAGTAAAACAATTCTGTAAGCAGAAATGTATTGAAATGAAAATAATAGCTTTGTTTGCACCCACATCTTTAAAAACTGTCATGTAAAAAATGCTTATAAATGTACTGTATCTGCATCTGTGAAAACTGTCATTTTATATATATTTTACTGTGTTTTTGAGGAGCTTTTCTCCCCGGGCCTCTGCTGAAAATGGACATATATCCAGCCGGACTAGCCCGGTCAACAAATGTAAAGTAAAGTTATAAAAATAAATCATGGATCTTAGGATTTTAAACTAATGTTGTACACAATTAAGGCCTCAGTAATTTACACAGCTTTTTAGATAATTTGGACACATTTTTAAAAAGGTAGATAAAAAGTAATAGTGTATATCCAAATTGTTAATAAGTGATCACATTGAATTACGGTATGGATGGAGAAGGCCCAATCCCTAGTATTTGATTAGTTTTGTAGAGTGAATAGATGCATGATAGTAGCTCATTGTGCCACCTTGGGGCAGCTATCAGATTTACACTAATGGGCTTCCTACCATTTCTTTCAAGGGTGTTACCCACATATTAGAACTGAGAGGCATTAATAAAGTTTAGTCCACCTTCTCGTGATGATGGCTTCATTTTATCTGGGTTAATTAAATTTGACCATTTATGGTGCTACATAACTCACTCTTTTGGTGCATCCATGCCTTATTTATGAGAGGCAAAAGTCCCTACCACACTGTATGGAAAGGTGGTTTATGAAAGATATTTGTGTCTATTGGATGGCAAAAGATAATGAAATGTTGATTAGACTATGGCAGCTTTGTGAATGGGTTTCGTCTGTATGTATATGTTGATAAATATTTTGAGATAGAATCATGATCATGATTATAACTGAAGGAATGTGTATTCAACTCATACAAAATAAAAGGCCATGTGTCCATGCTAGAGAATAGATCATCCTTTCTGGTTGAGCTTAATTTATCTGTGAATGGGAAGGAAGTCTCCTGCCTTACTACTTGATGTTGTGGGCAGTTTCATAGTTTAGAGATTCTGAACTTATTATATGCCCTTCAGTTCTGCAACTGTGATTTGGAAAGACCAAGGTGAGACCGGTGATGTGTACCCTGGCTTGGCTGCAGTATGACCTCATATTCTTATAGATGAGCTGTTGTAATAAATACTGTTGCTAACAAGAATAGCATGGTCTTATTGCTGGACATACAGTCTGTCATGGATACAGGGTGGAAATAGCAGAATGGAAATCTGTGTTACACAAATTTGTTAAATCCATGTGTGTTGGCTATTTATTTCCTTTATATTAATAATTAGTTTTAGACTGGTTCAAACAATAATAATGCTGCCATTATTGAAATAAAAGTGGATGTTGATTGTCATTCTGAGGTTAATATTACTTTACAGTGATGGAGCAGTCTGTTCTAGACTCAGCTAAAATTCTCCGCATTCATGTTTCTTTGCCTGTGCTATGATGATAGTCCCTAGATGGAAAGTCAGACTCTAAACTGCAGCCCAAACCGCTACAAAGCCTCAGCTCTATTACCTTTTCCACTCTAGTTATTTGGACCCAATATGGTTCATTTGCCAATTTTCTGCAGTAAATTCCAGCCCCCACTTGCCTATTTTCTATATTCCTAATTGCAGTCATCCCTACTTGTAAAATCTCCTTTCTCCATTTAGAAGAGGCTGTCTTCATGCTTGCTGCTGTCATGGCAGTGACATGTTTCATAGCAGGCATCTCTCATAGTCATGCAGTACATCACTATATGGCCAGGGTCATGGTGCAACCAGTGCAATTCTGGGTAAAGTTATCTGTCATGAGTGGGGATATGCGCAACATGATGAGACACCTGCTGTTCATGCTCTGGACCTGTCCGATACAGCAATCTGCAGTGCTGCAATTCCTGCTGAGCCTGTGTCCTAGCAGAACCATCAGCCCCAGTACTTCACATGCACAGACTTCCAGTGACACTGTTCCTTCACAAGACCTTTTACTTAGCCTTTAACTGCTCTACACACATATACACACTCATGCTGAAAGGCAATAGATACAGCGGCACATTTTAATTTAATAATCCTCAGCACTTGCATGTTTCCCTGTGAAAGGCATACACTCCTGTGCTCCCTTCCCCACTTGCACAAATGATAACTGTGCCCTGCCCTCTGTACATTGTTTTTAGGTTGCCTATGCCTGATACCCAGTATAGTCAGCCTTTGCATGGCTACACAGAGTTTCATTGTGGTTTTTTATGTACCACTTTTAATGTCCTTTATAATGCCATAATCTGGCCTATAGTTATCAGCCAACTACTTTGTCTTGGCCACTGCCACAGCACACTGTCTGGCATAATTTTCCCCAGCTGCCCACAATGTCCTCATTGGGCTTATCTTCTTCTGCTTGTTTCAAATCGACTTGTTCCTTTTACTGGCATACTCCTTCCTTTCCTCAGTATTATGTTACGTAACATAGCACAGACAGAAGATAGAGGTGTGCACCGTTTAACATCCGACCGCATTGATGTCTGACTATATTTATGTCCATACAGTGCTAAGCAGATGTAAATGTGAATGGCCATTGTTCAGACATATGTTAAGTCAGGCACAATAGAAAGTATAGGATTTTCTCTTAACATCCGTGCCACTTAACATTCTATGGGATAAAACTTATCCTGGACATTAAGCAGTGCATACCTGTATCTTATACTGCATTGCAACACTAGACACAGCCAGGCAATGAAAGATGGCCTTGAGCAAGCCAAACACACATTTCTAGATGACCAAAGTTTGACCCAGGGCATTGTTGTAGCCATTGTCTGGCACGTTCTGTATATTTTTGATGGGTATCATCAAACATGGCCTCAGGGCATATCTAACAGCACCATTAAGATGCCCCTGGGGAATATTGCCCCACACAAACTGTTGAATATAAGCCTCACGTATTCCATATGTGGGAGTCATGGGTACCACCTGCGTACCCTGCATACACATTGTAGATTACACCCTGTGCATTAGCTGACAGTTGATTCAAGTGTTAATCTTTACTGTTAAGATATATTCTTCCCAGCTCAACCAGTAGAGCCTTTGTCTCAATATGGATGGGTGGCAGTCTTTGGACACAGAACCTCAGGGAAATGGGTTATGTCATTAAAAAGCCTACATGGTATTAGCTGTCTCCTTTGTAGTATGATGAAGCCTCATGTGCTCACCCACATGCTGTCTGTCAGTATCAAGGACTTGGTGGAGTATCCTTGAGGCGGATGCCTGGGATACCTTTACCATGTCCCCAGTTGTTTGCTGAAAGCTACCAATAGCTAGTATCCTCAAAATCATGCACACCTTGGTATCCACATTGAGAGGTACTGCATGAGTTCCATGAGTCAACTATCCACATTGAGAGGTACTGCATGAGTTCCATGAGTCAGCTATCCATGTTGAGAGGTACTGCATGAGTTCCATGAGTCAACTATCCACATTGAGAGGTACTGCATGAATTCCATGAGTCAACTATCCACATTGGGAGGTACTGCTTGACTTCTATGAGTCAATTATCCACATTAAAAGGTACTGCATGAGTTCCATAGGTTCATAGATAGGTACTAGGCTATTAGCCCTAGGGCCTTTATAAGCCTAGCCAAAAAGGTACCCTGGCTTTCGCCACCCAAGACAATTATTTTCCTTTGCCCCTGTCGAGCAGAGTCACAGAAGTGATCCCTGGGGTGAATTTCCAATTTCCCATCCAATCATCAAGATTTTTCTTGAAGAGTCCTAATGAGGAGCTCTGTTTGACATAGATAGGTAGTCTTTTCCAGAGTATGGGAAGTCTCTGGGACAGGAATCTATCCCTCCAGCATGTTCTGTTTATTGTGGTGACAAGGTTTATGTCCCTAGAGCGTGTAGCTCAGGGGGATTGGTATTTCTTTAAGTGGAGCATGTCCAACAGCTCTGGGTTTGACATAGCTTTGCATGTTAGGCAGAGATTGCCTCTGCATAGGTGATATGCGATGGAGTAAAGCTGGAGTTTTTTGAGACTGTCTGCGTAGTGCATCTGTTTGAGGCCAGTAATCCTCTTTCTGAGGTATTTCTGTGGCCTTTCCAGTTGTTGTAGATGTCTTGTGAGGTACATACCAAAAGGGGTGTTGTACTCTGTAATGGGTCTAATGTGTGATGAGTAGAGGGGAACAATGATCTCTTTTCTTCTGGATGAGAAACCTTTTGTGATGAGGTAAGCCACTTAGAAGTATTTCCTGACCACTGTGGCGATGTGATTATCAAAGGAGAGACTACTGTCCACCTGTGTCCCAAGGTCTCTTATCACACTTTCGGCATTAAGTGGACTACCACTTATGTGGTAGTTCATGGGTACAGAGTTTTTATCAAAGGGGATGACAATACACTTTTTGGAATTGAGCTTCAGGACATGGCTTTAACACCAGGCATCTGTCTCAGTGAGGCCCTTTTGTTGCATGTCCACATCATTAGGAGTTTCAATTATGGCTCGTAGTTTGCAGTCATCTGCAAACTTTGTTAGCCAAAGACCTTCTGTGTTAGCCTGTACTTCAGAGAAGTAGATACCAAACAGGAGAGGACCCAGGACTGAACCCTATGGTACTCCACTTGTCTGAAGTCAGATTTGGAGTCTGCTACTTTCACAGTGTGGGTTTGGTCCTTGAGCCAGTTGGCAACCCATCTTGTGACATAGGGATTTATACCTAGTTTAGTGAGCTTATCTATAATTCCAGAGTGGGGGATGGTGTTGAAAGCCTTGGCGAGATCTAAATAAGCTGTGTGAACCACCTTACCCTCATCTATGGCTTCGTTGACTGCTTCAAAGAAATCAGTCAGGTTTAGGAGACATAATCTGCCTTTTACAAACCTGAACTGGGTAGGGTCCAGAGTTTGAAGATTGCCAATGTCTTTGTTTATGAGTTCCATGATGATACGTGACATGGCCTTGCAGACCAGGCTCATCAGGCTAATGGGGTGGTAGTTCCCGGGGTCCGTCATGGCTCCCCCTTTGTGGAGTGGGATAACTGCCACGGTGTACCATTCAGTGGGCACAAAACCTGAAGTGAGGCTATGATTGAACATGGTACTTAGGAAGGGTGCCAGTTCATTATGTAGTTCTTGTAGAATGCAGCCTGGGATATTGTCAGGTCCCATGGATGCTGTGTTCTTGGCTTTGGAGAGTGTGTTTTTTATTTGTGCAGCCATGATTACAGGAACTTTGCATTCCTCCGGTATAGAGATTGGCCCTCTAGGGGGTGAGAGGGGGGTAAAGTTAGCACTGAACTTATCTGCCAGGATATTGGCAATATCAGTTTGTTCTGTATATTTAGTGTCATTGTGCTGTAACTCAGAGCAGATCTGAGTGTTGCCACTGAGATTCTTGACATAGCTATAGAATGCTTTGTGGTTGTCTTTAGAGTCAGTGGCAATTTTGTTTTCATAACTAGCTTTGGAGGATTTTATGAGGGATCTCAGCTTTTTACTGAGGTTGACCAGGGTGATCCTACAGTCATGGGATTTTACTCTTTTTTGCAACAGTTTCTTTCTTCTGTTGTAGAGTTTGTTTATGGCAGAGGACCACCAGATTGGCTTCCTTTTTTTGGAGGATAGCATATTGGTTAAATTAGAGATAGCATGATCCATGGACTCGTGTAAGTGCTTATAAAGTGCATTTGTGTAGGATTCAGCAGTCGTACCTCTATTGTCTGTCTGCATGGGTGTCATGAAGTTTGCCACTTCTGTCTTAAGAAGTGTGAAGTTGGCTTTGGAGAAGTTTTTTATGATGGTTTCCCTATTTGGGGGTGGGGGCGGGATGTGGATGTCTAGGGTGATTAGCTTGTGGTCGGATCTGACCAACGAGGAATTGACCTCTGGTGTGGAACACTTTTTGCCCATGTCGGTAATGACCAGGTCTAGGATACTGCTGCCCCTGGTCGGGGGTGTGAATAAGTTGATCCAAGTCATTGGAATTTATGAATTCCAGAAAACTTTGAGCAAAAGAGTTGGTGCATGAGTAACTTTCCCAGTTAATGGTGGGGTAGTTGAAATCACCCATTATTAGGGTGTTGGGTTGTACCCTAATACTTTCCAGTGTATCAAGAAATGAGGAGTGGGAATCCTTGGGCATCGTGGGGGGTCTGTAGCAAGCTACAATTTGGATTGTGGTCTTGACCAGAGTTAGTTGCACTTGGATAATCTCGGATGCGTTATGCTGTGCAACTAGCCTGGAGTTGTGGATATCCTTAATGAATCTGGACACGTCTCCACCTTTAGTGCTTCATTCTGGTTTAGATGGCCGAAAGGTGTGGTATGAATTATAGCCTGGTAACGCAGGGGTGCTTTCTGGAGCTTTGAACCAGGTCTCTGTCACTGCATAGATGTTGATGTTCTCCATTTTAAGGAGTGCCTCGGATGAGTGCATTTTGAGGTTTATACTTCTAGCATTTGGTAGCATTACCCTCAGATTTTGCTTGCTTGTACCTGTTATGGTGGTGGATTTGTCATTTGAACCTTGCCTAAAAAGGCACCATAGGGGTGGCAAGTGCCTTAGCCAGTATCCGGAATCCCAAGGGTGACAGGTGCAGGCCATCACTGGCAAAGCATCGTGATCTGTCAATCATGTCATCCCAGGCAGACAAATACTGGATCCCCTTAGAATTACACCAGAAGCTTAGTCAATTGTTGAAGTCAATCATTTTCTCCTTGAGTCAATTATCCACATTGAGAGGTACTGCATGAGTTCCATGAGTCAACTATCCACATTGAGAGGTACTGCATGAGTTCCATGAGTCAACTATCCATGTTGAGAGGTACTACATGAGTTCCATGAGTCAACTATCCACATTGAGAGGTACTACATGGGTCAACTATCCACATTGAGAGAGGTACTGTATGAGTTCCACGAGTCAACTATCCATGTTGAGAGGTACAACATGAGTTCCATAAGTCAACTATCCACATTGAGAGGTACTACATAAGTTCCATGAGTCAACTATCCACATTGAGAGGTACTGCATGAGTTCCATGAGTCAACTATCCACATTGAGAGGTACTACATGGGTCAACTATCCACATTGAGAGAGGTACTGTATGAGTTCCACGAGTCAACTATCCATGTTGAGAGGTACTACATGAGTTCCATAAGTCAACTATCCACATTGAGAGGTACTACATAAGTTCCATGAGTCAACTATCCACATTGAGAGGTACTGCATGAGTTCCATGAGTCAACTATCCACATTGAGAGGTACTACATGGGTCAACTATCCACATTGAGAGAGGTACTGTATGAGTTCCACGAGTCAACTATCAACATTGAGAGGTACTGCATGAGATCTGTGAGTCAACTATCCACATTGAGAGGTACTGCATGAGTTCCATGAGTCAACTATCCACATTGAGAGGTACTGCATGAGTTCCATGAGTCAACTATCCACATTGAGAGGTACAGCATGAGTTCCATGAGTCAACTATCCACATTGAGAGGTACCGCATGAGTTCCATGAGTCAACTATCCATGTTGAGAGGTACCGCATGAGTTCCATGAGTCAACTATCCATGTTGAGAGGTACTGCATGAGTTACATAAGTCAGCTATCCACATTGAGAAGTACTGCATGAGTTCTATGAGTCAACTATCCACATTGAGAGGTACTGCATGTTTTCCATGAGTGAACTATCCACATTGAGAGGTACTGCATGAGTTCCACGAGTCACCTATCCACACTGAGAGGTATTGCATGAGTTCCATGAGTCAGCTATCCACATTGAGAGGTATTGCATGAGTTCCGTGAGTCAGCAACTGAGAGGGAAGTATAATGACCAGCTACTGCATGTGGACTGTATCCATATGGTAGAGATCTATAATGTCAGGATTTTGAAGGGCATCATAGGTGTGGAAGGATGAAATTCCATGTCCAGGGATGATATCGAGTAGCACCTGGAGTACCAGATGCAAGTACAGCCTATGGCGTATGCAGGTTTGTTAATGATGTTACTACCCCATACATCATTCTGCACCTCACCTGCTGTAACTGAAGGATTGTACTGGGTTCATTTGCTCTGAAGACAGTGCATACATTCATGTAATACATATGTTTCTGAGTCACTCTACCATATTGTTTACTCTCATTTGCATCCACTAAGTCCCATATTTTAATCATGTTGATCATTACCATGTCATTGTACCACCGACATGGGCTGCAAAGTTTCTTGGCTTTTCCTACTCTTGCTCTGGGTGTCTCTCTTAAATCACACACATAACCAACATGTAGCCTCTCATTCCAGCCAACTGCTTGCCATAATACTAAAAATGTTTTTGACTCCCAAAGCTAGTTTTTACTAACATAGCCCCCCCCCCTTGCTTCACCACTCCTATAGAATCTACATCTCTGATTCAGTCTCAGCAATGGGGCCACGGTGGTGCAGCGGTTAGCATTGTCGCCTCACAGCAAGAGGTTCTCTGGTTCGATCCTCGGCTGGGAAGCCTTCTGTGCGGAGTCTGCATGTCCTCCCTGTGGTCGCATGCGTTTCCTCCGGGTGCTCCGGTTTCCTCCCACATCCCAAAGACATGCTGTAGGTAGATTGGACACTCTAAATTGGCCCTAGGTATGAGTGCGTGCGTGTGTGTGCCTTCCGTGGAAGGATGGGCGCCGGGCTGGCAACTTGACACTGTAAAACTCCACTGCCACTCATGAGCTGACATGTGATCCTCTGTGGCAACCCCTAACCAGGGAAAAGCCGAAAGAAGAAGAAGAAGGAGCTTTCAGAAGTTACTGGCAATATTATAAATCGTCACACAACTAGAGATGCCACATATGCAGCTGAGTTCTACTCCCACATAAAATGTGTGTTGGCGAAGTAGTCCCCACTAGAACCAAATATAATGGGAAATTCAGAAAAAAAACACATTGGTGTTCTACCTGTATAAGCCCTCTAATAAAAGGGAAAAAAACTTCTGAAGTTCTATAACAAATTCATATCTGTTCACATTAAAGACTCTATCAAAATATCAGCAAAAGAACTAAAAATGACCATCAACAAGGATAAAGAAAACATGAACTGAAACTAGGGTCTGAAGCCAAAGGTAATTAAAAATCCTTCTTCAACTGCATTAGGAAATTAAGAAGTAATACCCAGCAATACTCTGAATCCAAACTGGGATCATCCACTCTGACACTAACAATATAGCAAATATATTTACAGAAAAATTTAGTTCAAACCTCACTCAAAACCAGGCATTAAAGTTTCACAAATGAGTGCCTTACACCTCCACATGATCAACTTTGAACTTGTTCTGCTGTGCTCTGAAAATCTAATTACATCACAAATATACTTGGATGCCTAATTAACAGCACCAAATGTCCTCGCAGAACCCCTCCCAAATTTGTTTAAGCTTAGCCTCAGGATATGTAACTGAAGCTGTTATGATGCCGTGCACAAGTGAAAGCCCTTGCACAGACCCAATAAATGATAAACCCATTACTTTTAAGAGCCTAATTTGCATAGTCACGGAATGCATCATTATTTATGCTTCTTAAACTAAAATGTCAGAAACCTCACTATACTAAATCCACAATAGTTAAGTTTGTCAAGGGCAGGTCATGTCTATGCATGTTCTTTTTTAGAAAGGTTATGGAGGAAATGGATAGTGCCTACACAGTCCATACAGAATAATTTGATGCAGAAGTTGTTTTAACACCATTTCCATGATGTTATTGTTAATAAGCTAAAAGGCCTGAATTTAGACATTTATGTGTTAAAATGGATAGCTCACAAGCTGAACGACATAACCCTCATAGTTCTATACTTCAGCAAGTGCTACATCAGAATACAAAAAGATAACTAGTGGTGTACCTCAGGGCTTACTTCTGGAGACCCTCCTTTTTTACTTTTTCTTCTCCAACCTCCAAACTAGAAACCTAGACCTTTGGCTAAGCTAACTAAATTTGCTGATGACTATAAGCTGGGGTAATTGTTCCTCCGTCCCTTGACAAGGAAACACTACAGCAAGAATTATACCTTACACAGCAGTGATATACAGTTGTTGTTTGCCTTTTTCAGCTTTTCCCAGTTAGGGGTCGCCACAGCAGAACTCCGGTCCGCTAATGATTGGCAGTAGATTTTTATGGTGCTGAGTTGCCAGCCCGAAGCCCAACCTTCAGCAAAGGCATACCCATCAATGCATGTCTTTCGGAGGCCACTCGACCACGGGGAGGACATGTAGACTCCACACAGAAGGCACTCTAGCCGAGAATCAAACAGGAGAACCTCTTGCTGTGAGGCAACAATGCTACCGCTGTACCACCGTGGCTTACACCAGTGATATATATAGTAAAAGGGCTAAAACTGAATACTAAAAATGCAGTATTGTCCTATTTGGTAAAGAGCTCAGACCTTCAGCTTACCATACAGCTGGTACCCCACTTCAGACTGTCACTGTAGTCTCAGATATCAGCACCTTCATTGACAACTTCCTGTCCTCCATCCATCACATAGCATTACTAGACAGGAAATCATCTGACATCTAAAGGGATTTCATCCTGGTCAAAAAACATTAGCATTCCTCTGTACTCTCTGATCAGACTGAATATAGAGAATAATGTGCCATTGGCATGGACTTATTCAGGCACATTCCAGAACTTGAAATGCCTGAGAGGTTCCTAACCAAAAATATTACTTGTTTAAACAATCTTAGATAGACTTGAAGCTCAGTCCTGTGCTCTGTTATCCTATAGACTCCTATATGGAAATCTTAGTTCTGAATATTGTACTGTAAGAACCCAAGCCTACTTGATCTATTGCACCTCTGAAAGATAGAAAACTCTACTTTCACATGAACTAAGTATTTGCATCTCTGCCAAGGCATAAATAAAATATGCTGGAGGGACAATGATGCCATCTGTAGAACAAATTACCTCTACATATAAAACTGTGTAACCCCCTTGCATCATTCAAGACCAACCTAGACAAATAGATGGGCAGCTGAAATTCATTCCTGGCCTGACTGGTTATCTGCTTCTAAAATGAGAGGTACGTCATATGGATGGGTACGGCTCATTAGACTTACTTGCCTTACAATTCCTATGATCTTCTGTAATCCTATATCTGGATAGCCTGTACCACATTTTGCATGTATGTCATAAGGCTTCACAAGTAGATTAGGCATTTTGATTCACTCTGTTCTGTCTTGTACTGTATATTTTACAAGGTAAACCACTGCTATAGTGTTCACCTATACAGGGCGGGTCAGAACAACAGGCTGCTGTCAGTACCTATGCAGGGTTCAGCACTGATACTATGACACAGATCAATGCAGAGTCAGATTACATAGGTATAGTGTGTTTCCCTCCTTGATGGTCCATTGTGCAGGATGAAGGTACAACTTCACTCACACCACACCTGAGCTACAGAGTGTACAGCCTAAGCACACACTACCCCAACTGGAGGGCAAGCTCTGTGACTGAGAGCTGTTGCCCCTTGGCAGATGCATCAGCATAGTGCACTGCATCTGACGTGCATATACCCGTGATATAGCAACCTAGCAGTAGGTCCAGCCACCATCCTTCACCTATCCAGCCTCTGTTCTGTGGGTGTGCTATCATGTAGATACAGTCTGCTACTTCATTGTTAAAATGGGGGTGATTGGTATTGTGTGTGGCTTCCACAAGGCTGTCACTCCTCACTGCCAATGAATTAGTGAGACCACAGACTTCAGAGATAATGCTATGCTGTGACTTATCAGGACTGTGGCTGAACACATGACTTCCTTATCCACATCTACGCAGGAGACATCAAGCATCATTATAGCTGCTGTCTCCATCAGTGTTGTCTATGGTCAGAAAGTAGGCACATAGCCAGAGAGGTCATATCAGGAGGCCATTACAGGCTACATGGACTGCTTTTGTGAGTCTAGGAGTATCTTTCTCCAACACCCGGTGTTGTGGAGAGTGGTGATTGAAAGCCTTGAGGGCAGGACAGTTTCCCAGCAGACTTTGTAGAGATCAGATTTTCCCAGTAGCACTGCATCCTGTCAAAGGGAGCCTGTAATCCCAGCACTACAGGGCAGTGCAGTCTCCTCAATTCATGACTACATAGTAAAACTCCCACACAGTCCTTTATTACCACTCCCACTGTCCTTGGAGGATGTTGTCTATGACATCAAGTACTTTTTGCCACGACCCTCACATCTGCCTCTTGTGATATGCCTCCCACTCAGACTGTTATATTAGTCATGTGACAGCCACCTTCTGTGTAACCTTCTAATGCCAGATTAGGACAAATTATAAAAACAAATCAAGTGTACATATTTGCTGTCAGACATGGGTCCCTATCATAACACTGAAAAGTGCAGAAGTGTACTGAATTGCATAGAAAGTATGTGATGGTACCATTTTGTATCACAGGAGTTATTAGGGAAGTGAGCACAGCACTTTGTGTGCATTGCAATGTTCAGCATCATGTTCTCCCTCCAGATTTGTAGGTATTGGCATTTGCTCTTGAGCACAGATTCACTGTATGTGGCATTTTTTTCTTTTCTTTTCTTTTCTCTGTGGTTGTGTGATCATGAACTTAAGGGGGTGCAGGGGGGCTTGCCTCCTGCAAAAAACATGTTTTTAGATATAATTCTTGTGGAAAAGGTGTTCAGTGAAATGAGTTTTCTGTAAAATGAGTTTCAGTGATATTACCTTTCAGCATTATGATAGGTACACATCAAACATATGTAAACAACATGCTTATTTACTCTTCCCCTAAACATAATCACCTGTATGTACTTACAATGTTTGATTCTCAGGCAAATGAAAACAAAAAATGATTGAAATAATGTTTCCAACTTGTTACTTCTACAGTGGTCCTATACAAGCTTTGAAGTTTGTGAAAAAAGTTAAAGAAATAATGACCACACTGTCCCCAGCTTAACGCTTGAATGAGTTATTCTAATTTAGGCTGGTGGGGAGCATAAAGCCTATACTAGAACTAAGTAGGCACAAGACAGAGAAATTAATCCTGGATAGTATGTGACCTCTGAGGTTTGGCAGGAATGTTAAATAATGATAATGTCACCAGCCCTCCCCAAGCAAGTACCACACACTTCTGTGTACACCCATGAGAAAGGCAGGTTTTAGACTAGGTGGGGTTCAAGTAGAGGTGATTACTAACCCATGTTGAAATCAGCTATGCAGTTATATAGCCATGGTGTATTGGGGAACACCTGCCCCCAGAAGTTCTGAAGGTCTACGTATTCTGTGATGCATTTATCCCTTATGTTTTTTTTGTCTCCACTCCTCCACTGTTCATCATTATACCAGCCAAGAACCCTCATACCTGTCTGCCTGAGGTCTACCAGCTGCTGACCCCCACCCCTGGACTTAATCTAGTGTATATGTCTGAAGTCTGTTACAGAACAAGGCATCTGAGGGCTGGACTTCTAAGTGTGGTAGTGATTTATCCAGATATATTGGCCAGTCAATGGTTTAGCTGGGGGGGGGGGGGCAAGCATGCAGTGCAGTGTTTGGTCTAGCCTCTGCGGCAGCTCAGCCATATCTCTGCCCTTTAACCCTTCTTATAGGCACACCTTCCATGTGCCTTCCCCAATATCCCCAGGATCAAAACCATGAATCTTAATGCCCATCCCTCCCTGCGGATCTGTCAGTTCCCCAAATCATTAATCAAACCTGGGTCATCCGGGCCATAATCAGGGCTTTATCCCTCTACACCACTGGAGTGGGATATTTATCCCTTATATTTTTGACAAAAGAGTGTGAAACTCCTTCAAAGTATGATAGTGCCTATTTTAATTGAGCCAAAGACAAGGTGGTTAGTTACTTTCATCTAGCCAACCCAGCAGTTACAGCTATGATATCCAGTGGCTAAGTAATATTATTTCACCTCACCAGTCCACCCAAATAAGTTAGCACATTAAAGTATTCCAATCCAGGTTGCTCCAAACAAATCACAAAGACAAAAAATATTGCTAGATATATATGGCTGATCACTGGCAGCATTATTGTAAAAAAACAGTAAGACCTTTTCTCACTGCACCACACTTTACATCCAAAATGTCTACACAAATCACAAAGCCAGAAATACTGGCCAATATATCTGGATAACTCACTACCAGCATTATTGTAAATAAATGTAGTAACACTTCTCATCACACCATTGTCCTCATCCCTACACAAATCAAAAAGCCAGAAATGTCCAAAATATCCTGTCAATCACTGCCAGTGTTGTAAAAATAGTTAACACTTATGTCACCAGACAATTACCTTCATCCCAGCTGCCTACACCAGTCACAAAGACAGAAAAATTACCAACATCTGGCTGATGACTACCAGTAGCATTAAGGTAAACAAAGAATTACTAATAATACTTATGTCACCAGCATGGCTCATTATCCCTGCAATTCCTCTCCATTCAGGATTGTATACAATGGGACTTACCTTAGCCTCCAACTGTCATTACATTTCTTTCAGGCAGCTTTGTACCTATATTTGAACATTGGAAGCTCTGTGGTCTTGAAACATTGCAACGTTTATTAAGTTAACCTAACAATGTGACTTGACTTGAATGTCAAGTCAACTGTAGCCTCCCTCCCAGCACCTGATGTGCCATTGGCAAATCTTTTGTAAAAGTAGGGGCACTTTATGTACTTATTTATTTTTTACAGCAACAAAACATTGTAAAAAATAAGCAGGGAAAGCACACCCACAGAAGAATGGCACCCTAGGCATCTGCCTATTTCGCCGATATATAAGGCCAGCCCTGGCTGCAGAGCCTCCATGATACAGCCATACAGTGGAACTGTGCCTTCCGCAGTTCAGACACAGACTCAGTGATTCTTCTGGTTTGTGTGTGGGTGGTGGTGTACTGCTGTTCAGTGATGTCATGCAGGCTTCTTGCAGACCACAACAAAGGCTGTAGTGGGAATCTTGCATCACCTAAAACACAGGAGCAACATTATGGGGCTGAAAAACTGTGTACATACTGTGTTTTGAATATATATATACATTCCTGCTTTCCACAGTGCTTACACTTGCAAACTAGGTATCTCTGTGGTGTTTCCCTATGTAGGATGTGGTGATACTGATAACTTATAACCAGATGCTGGAATCACAGACACTACAAAGCAGCAAAACAAGTGACTTGATTGTTACTGCTGCATACTGCACAATACCTGTCAGCTGATGTAATACTATGCCTTTCTGTGCATGATCCATCGTGTATGGACACCATCTGATGTATTTATTGTTATTGGTGTATAGTCTGTAGCACCCTGTAATTCAAGGAAGCAGGCAATGTCATATAAAACCCTCATATTTGGGATGGATTTGCCCCCTATTTTGTTGGGAAACAGATATGATCATCCACATGTGAAAGTAGCAGATCAGAAAATATGTACAGTATTTTACAGATCATTTCCTGTGATATATTAAGTGTATTCCTGTTTGTCTTTGAAAGGTCCTTGTACAATTCTTGGTAAGAGCTGTACATACATTAGTATCCAGCAGTATATGAAGTCCACACACTTTTCCTGATCCAATAAGTCAGTGATATATATCAACCAATGCCCGTACTAAATTGTTATCCAATTAAAATGTCTGCCAGCTGGTTTTCAGTTGTTTGTAGCATTTCCATTCATGTCTGCTGCTGTAGTGTCACATTACTTGGTGCAGTGTAAATGGCCCTTATAATGAATTGTGACCTGATTTCTTTGACTATAGTATTCCACAATTTGATGATGGAAGGTTGGCAATGGCTGTAGTTTAATTATTTTGTTTGTTGGTGTTATGGATGGCATGGAGTTAGATGTTACTCGTCTGCTCTTACCTATATTGCTTGATTGCTTGATGCCAACTGGAGTTGGTGGTTGTTGTTTGGCTTGCCAACCTGGGGCCTTGGACTTTTGCACCTTCAGCTGTTTTGCCTTTGAGCCAGTAATGATTGAAGAACCAGGTATATGGTAAAGCACTCTACCCCAGCTTTTATAGTATAACTGTCGGATAACTTGTTTCCTTATAATAGTGTAAAAGCAACATTGTACATAGCAACTAAGTGACTGTTCTGGCATTCAGAGGGTGACTGGAAATTTGAAGAACTTATTATGAGTAAAGTATAGATTTTAACAATTCTGTGAGCTTTCTTCATAGGTGCCAGTAGATGATACATGGTTTCCCTATTTTAAGTGGTTGTATAGTGCAGCAGACATCGAAGACAGAAACGTGACTATGGCAGCAGCTCTCATTTCATTCTTGTTGTTAGTGGTATGGCTACTAGGGTAATTGTGTCAAGCCACACTAAACTGAATAAATAGCAGCAGATGATTTTAAGAAACATTTTTATTCTCTCCATCACTGAAGCTACAAATGGTTATAAATTATTTACAGACTTGTTCACAGATGCTTATAAATCGCATTCAGAAAATCATGCATGCATCATTTAAAGTCTGCCCCCCATGGAACTAGACGTTGTGACCATACTTTCCCTTTTTTGTGCTACCGACACATTCAAGTCCGATTTATTTCTATTGGTGTTACTGCAGAGCAGAAACAGAGTATTAAGTTGTTCATGTTGTTGGATTTGCTTGATACATTTTTGTCTTTCTCAATGCCAGAATTTCCTTGGAGGCTGGAAAACTGTAACATCAAGTTGTAGTTTATAGTTATTATACTTCAGTTATTTCATTGCATCTTTGTATTTTGAGCTATCTTGGAGCACCAACATTATTAAATTCTATTTATTTTTAGTCAGACCTCCCATATTAATGTGTACTTAGAGATCTTGTTCCTATAATCCTTTTCTAGTCTCTTTTTATAGGAGTCACATTGTGTAAATGGAAACTTTTATGCTTTTTCTTTACTGACATTCAAATTTGAATGGCAGTAGAGTGGCCCACAGGCATCTTGCACAGCATCTGGAACCTGACAACTTGTTTCACTTTTTGCATGAATTACTTCTGTTTGTATTTTTAACACTGCTGTTACCTCTTAACAGTGGTCAGAAATCCTCAACAAAATGATGGGGATGAATGTAAATTATTTGTAGATTTCCAATTCATAGTTCGTCAAGTTGTGACAGATCCTGACATACTTTCTGAGGTGTAAAAGTTATCTCTGTACTACAGGAGCTGTTACCTGGCCCACACGTCGGCATCAAAGAACTTTCAACAAACATACAGATGTTTGCTATTTGCCAGTGTCTGCAGGGGAAAGCTGCATTTTTTTTGTTTTGAAAGTTGGTTAAATGTACAGTATATGCTTAAAAGTATTACAATTTACATCATGTTATCTCTATCAGTGTAATGCAGAACAGGATACGACAGGTACATTTTGCTGTTTTGAATTTGTTATGAGAATCCATTTCTCCTTTTCCTGAGACACAAATGTCTTTGTTCCATTCTTCAACTTCTGTTGCATTGTAGGCTGCAGACTTGATTTGTTACACTGCAGCATGCTAATATTTCATCAAAACCATAATCCTTGAGCACAATAGAGGTTTTCTCTTTGTTGTGCATTCCAGGACATATAAAATATTTAAATAGATTAGACTTTGGCATTTGTTATTTTTTTCACGGGAAAGTGACTCTTCTTGTTTAAAAATGAATTACAGGTAAATTGTAACCCCTGGTTTTGCACCTGTACCTCTAATGGACACAAGCAGCCAGTAATCGTTTCAACTCCATGACCCCTGCTTGTAAATGTTTCATCTCCCAAGCCCCTGCTTACAACCAAAGGTACCAAAATGTATCTGAGATTTGGGATGCATGGCTAGGCTTATAAAGGCAGTGGTCATTAGCCTAGTGCACACCTATAACCCTATCTTTTATTTTGTTTTGTTTTTTGGTGCCCTACCTACTACTTCCTGGACCCCAATTGTGGTAAGAACAAAAGAATATGAAATACCAGCAGAAGGATATCGGTTCACATACAACTAAAGAACCAGAAGTCAAAACAAAAAACAAAAATATGTTATTATGAACATGGAGAGTTTATTAAAAGTTAAGTGATTTTATCTGTCAAATGTTAGATTTTTTCAGAACAAAAAACTAAGAATACAGTCTCCAAATAAATAACACCAATTAATTAATTGATTAAATGGTTAATTGAGTGTTAAGCAGACAATGTAGTACAGTCTACTAACCTTAATTTCACTGTAAATATGGCATAAATAATAAAGACTAACATTTTTTATGTATTATCTGTAAATATATTTTTTGCTTTTGTTTTTGATTTCTGGTTCTTTTGTTTTTTGTGAACCCATCCTTCTGCTGGTATTTTATGTTTATTTGTTATTTATTATACTTGTGGAGGTCTGAAGGCAGTTTTTGATTTCTTGGTTGGGTTTGTTCTACATCCACACCTAATGGATGCTGTGGATACACCAGTAATGGACTTGAATGAGTCCCTGTTAATGGCTCGTACTATCCCAGATGAGTTTTGTTGTCTGGTGAAGAGACTAAATGATCTTTGTACCCATTCTTGTGTGAAATAAGGTGAACAATCATTGGTGAGGTTGTCTTCTTCTGTTGTATCTAATTGTCATGAAGCTCATGATTGGTTGAAATATTTGTTACATAGTCATTGTTCTGCTTCCCTGAGAAGCAAAGCTTTGGAAGCAATTTTGGCACCACCTAAGACAAATATTTTTAATTGTGAAAATGAAAAAACACAATGTACAATAGTCAGATCTTTAAAATAACTTTTGACTGGTTTTGAGAAGGTGTTATTTAAATCCCTACAATGGGATATTCCTTTCCTTTATTAAAGTATCAAAGGTAGTAGGGTACCTAAGGGATTACAGTTTTTTTAGGTTTCCCAGTGGTATTGAATATAGTAGAAGATTTTGCATTTTTTTTCCAGTGGGCTGGTGTAGAGTACATGGAACTGCTTATCAAACATCATCTTAAAGCAGTTTGCCAGCTTAGGACAGAAACTGATAGTTTACAAAAGCTACACTTTGTGATCTACTTTTTAGTTCTTATTCTAGGGTATACAAGAATGCATTTATCAAACTGGATAAACATGAACGGGATTATGTTCAAGGAATAAGAAGTAGTTCAAAAGGGACATGAATGGCTATTTGGCAATATTTATTCTGGCAAGTTTAAACAATTTTTAGATATTGATTGCCACTTGGATGAAATATCGGATAAAAATAAAGGTCAGAACATCTAGCAAATAAACAGCAGGCATTGGCTGGTTTATATGTTGATCAAGACGTCTCTCCTCCTTTTCATCATCCATGCAATAGGAAGCACAAACAGAAGTTCAGACAGTGTCAACAATGTTTTTACAGCAAAAGGAGACAGAATTGGCATTTACAGATGAAGAGATTATTATTTATAAATTTAGTATTGTTTAACTTTTGCAGGATTTCTATAAACTGTTGAGAAAAAGTTTAGCATTTGTTCCAACTTATGATTCTGACTTAGCTTTTGTTTTGCTACATTTGAAATTATTCTGTTGAAAATTGAATTTTGATTATTTTTTTCTGAAAAATAATGTAGTTGTAGTGACGTTGTGTTATTTAGGTATGCACACACTTTCAGTCCTCCTTTGCATGTGATTTTAGCTACTTTTGAAAACTGATGTGAAAAAGAATTAAGGTCAGTTTTGGCAATCATGCATACTAAGAAAAATAGATGGTATAACATCTCTTATGGTGAAAGAAAAAACTATTTGAGAGTTCAAAGCCATAGGTAATTTTGGTGTAATTAAGTCTGATAAGGGGGCAATATAGTCATATGGAAACTTTGGGCTGTTATAATAAGATTGAAAGATTGTTAACATTAGATACATCATATGAAGAAGTGACTTTTTCAGAAGTCATGAAAACAAATTTATTGATGTTGAGATGTATAACACAGTGTCTAGTGGTTACAGTTCTACTCAGTTGTTCAAATATTTTAGTGCTGAAAATCCCATTTTACCACTTTTATTCAGGATACTTAAAATTTACAAATATAGAATTGGACCCTCCTTTCAGGTATAGCAGATAATAGGTCAAAAACAGAACCATGTGTCTTTCATATTGAAAAATCCATTAAGGATATAGTGGGCACATCATTGTCTTACACCAAAAATTCATGGCATTTTTTAAAGAAAATACATAACTTGCTGTTTAATAAGACTGTTATGTTTGTTACAGCTGATTTATAAATTCATATGCAGTAAATCTACATTAGGAGAATTTGGACATGTTTTATAATTATTTACTTAATTTCAAAGACATTTGTGCTAGACAATAAGAAATTTATTGTATTTTAGATCTTATATTTCTTTCATTTATATTAAGAAATATTACAGACAAGTGGTTGGAGTAGATATGGAAGCCATTATGGCACATAGTTATGTTAATATATCATTACGAATGACTGGAAATGACAGTTTCTATATAGTTCTTCTTCTTATAAATATGATATAATTTTACTATCTTTACATAGATGATTTATTTTTTTTTTTATGTGGGCTGTCTCTTTTGATATCCTATATGAATTCATGAATTATTTAAATAATACCACTTCTCTTTTAAAATTGACATGTATGCGTGTATATATATATATATATATATATATATATATATATATATATATATATGGGTCCCTTTCAGAAGGTCAAACTTTTAAAAGCTCAACTTTCATATGGCCGAGATCATATGATCGAACCTTTAAAAGTTCAAATGGTCTGAATGGGGTTCTCCATAGAGTATGGAACGGGAAGATTTCCCTTTACTGCAATGTAGTGTGATCTTGTAGTTGGTATATTTAAATAGCGGGGGTGTAGCCCCCTAAGTGGGCGGTGCAGAGGGGCTTGCCTCCCTGCTAGCACTGTTTAGGTTTTTTTTTAAATTTTTTTTTCACATTTTTGAACATTCAAATTTTCGATCATATGGTCTTGGCCATATGAAAGTAGAACATTTGGGTGTTCGATTATGTGAAGTAGACCCATATATATATATATATATATATATATATATATATATATATATATATACACACACACACACACACACACACACACACGCACACACACAAAACAGTAGCATTGTCACCTCACAGCAAGAGATTATCTGGTTTGATTCTTGGCTGGGGTGCCTTATGTGCGGAGTTTGCATGTCCTCCTCGTAGTCACATGGGTTTCCTCTGGGTACTCCAGTTTCCTCCCACATTCCAAAGACATGCAATAGGTACATTGGACACTCTAAATTTGCCGTAGGTGAGCGTGTGTTCACAAGTGAGTGGTACAAATGAATTACAGTGGCAGGGCTAGCCAACCGGTGGTGTAAACCTTGGCTCAAGATGATTGTCACTGCGGAAGTGACACCCTGACCCCATTTGCTAAATGAAAGAGAGGGGTTGAGGATTGTTGGAATGCAACAGTTAAATCTATAAATTATTTAGATGTCACTATTATTAAAGATGAGATACATATCAAGGTTGTATAGAAAAGAAACATTTGCCAATACTTTTCTGCATTACAATAATGTTCATCCACATTTTAAGAAAAATTTTGTGAAGGGACAGTTTATTAGGGTCTCCAAATGTATTACTTGTGATGCTGATTTTTTTTAAAGAGTATGAATGTTTGAAAAAAATATTTACAAATTGGGGTTATTCCTGTGAATTTGTAAATAAGATGTTTCATATTGTTAAGATGCCGCAGGGCAATAAGCTTGCACCTAAATTAGATGTCACATACTTCTTCAAGTGAAATTTCAAATGTTTGTCCTATCAAAAGAACTAATGTTATTGTATTAGATTACAGCAGAGACAGTAACATTGTATGTAGTATTATAGCTAACAATTGGAAGTTGTTAGTTCATTTTGATGAATTGAGAGGTATTTTTGGAGATGTCCCTATATTTAGATACTTACAAAAATCTAAAAATATTGAGCAGTTGTTGGAGACAATTTTAATATTATGTATACAGAAAAGATTGAAGGAACTTATTAATGCAGTGTTTGCAAGTTGTGTAGAGACATAACACTGTAATTATCAATGGTTATGATAAAATTATATATACACAAGGGGGTCTACTTCAGTAGACCGTTTCACTTACCAGATGCACTCTTGGCCGAGATGAAAGGACCAACAACTTCAGAAGACCAACATCCGAAACACTGACTTTTTACATGAGGTAAGGAACTGCTTGGCCATCCTGAATAAAAAAAACTAAACGAAACAAAACTAAATGCACCGATGTTGGGGCCTTTGCCCCCCCACACCCCCTGACTAAATATACCAACTCCAAGATCACATTACCACATGTGAAAAATCAGTGTTCCAGATTTCAGTCTTTTGAACTTGTCATTCCTTTAGTCTCTGAAATTTTAGTGTTGGAGAAAGTGAAATGTCAGTCTACTGAAGGCCAACACATGTTTCTTTTTTCTTTTCTTTTTTTTTTTTTTTTTTGTTTGTATTGATAAGACCATTGGAAGTTTAAAGACATGTAAGAGAACATCTGAGTGACATAAAAATTGTAAATTCCATAATGCATTACATAGAAACTTTATTGCTTGTCTTGATTTTAGAAAGTTTGTATTTTTTAGTAATTGATTTGTTCATTTATCTTTAAGAGGTGGTGATTTAAATATTGATTTGGAATTGAAGGAAACTTGTTGGTAATTGAAACTGAATGCATCAGTTTCCCCAGGGATTAATGAGGCTATAAGTTTTCCCAGCAAATTAAAATTTCTTTATTGTAGAGTTAATGCATAAAAATAATTTTTAGTCTTTAATTTACTGTTTATGCTATATTCACTGTAACATTATGGTTAATAGGTTGGATTGCATATACTTTGTTTCAGTTTGTCTGTTTAATGATTGTCTATTCATCAATTAATTCACTGGTGCTATTTATCTGGAGATTGAGTAATTAGGTTTTAGTTCTGAGTAAGTCTACCATTTAACTCCGGCATTAGCGCTCAACTTTAATAAGCTCTCTGTGTTTGTAATATTATATTTTATGTTTTTTCGATTTCTGGTTCTTTCATTGTGTGAACAGTATCCTCCTGCTGGTATTTCATGTTTATTTGTTCTTTATTTTACTTGTGGCTTGAAGGCAGTTGTTGATTTCTTGGAAGAAGACAGGAAACCTGGAACCCCTACTGATCTGAAGGTTCAGCAGCAACCGCTCCTACATACAAAAGCAACTTCAAGACTTTCTTATAGTCACTGCTTGACTGACTACAAAACAAATGTCTGCTTAACCCCAGCAAACCCAAGTCACCCTATCAAAAATGCTTAGTGCACTAGATGTTAAAGATAAAGATAACATTGCCATTGAAACCACATTTCAAATATCTTGGCATGTGTCTAGATCACCCCCTAAATTTGCAGCTTCACACTGAGAAAAAAAAAAAAGAAAAAAAATCAATTATCTAACTGTTCTGGATTCATAAAATCTATTCCTTCCTTTCCCCATGAGCCTGACACACCACAGGCAAAGAAGTGTTGCTTGCTTAACTGGAATAATGCTGCCATCTTGAAGCTGATGCATCCATGAGGAACTCTACAGCCCTTCAAACTCCATAAAATCGGTGCGTCATAACCCTCTTCTCTGGACATGAACACTACTGCACACAATGGAAAAGGACAAATGGCTGCCAGTTAAGCCAGGGAGCTGACCTCGTACTCAGTTTGCTCATATTTAAACTGGTTTATCATGGCAATATCACACCTCTTTCTGCAAAACTCACACCTCTTACTTTCTTCCTCAACATCAGAAGCTGTTCTCATGGCTTGAATCTCCCAAAACTTTACTGACCATAGATTCTATCTCTGTTGTAACTCCTAAACTGGCAAGGATTCCTACCCAACTTAAAATACCTCTCTGCCTATAAATAATTCTGAGCCCAGTTCAAAGCCTACCTTGCCAAATAAAGCTAACGTGAATGTCTTACGTCAGGTCACATCAGTTAACTCCACTCCACCTAACACTGCACTACTTCTCTGCACCCATCCTTGTTCCTTGTTCCTTACTCACACATTGACCACTAGCCAGTAAATATGTAGATATATTTTATTTATTCTGCTATATTCTATTCTATATACATTTTAAATGTTATTGCAACATGCTACTTTGGTTTCCTTATGTTTTGAAAGATTTATTATAGCTTTCCTTCTATGTGTAAACTGATTTTTGTTTTGGTGCTGTGTGGTCTGGGATTGACATTGGTCATGCATGATCATTGCCCTACTGGGTAAACCAACATAACTAAAAAATATCCAAGTGTGTGTGTGTGTGTGTGTGTGTGTGTGTGTGTGTGTGTGTGTGTGTGCATGTGCGTGCGTGTTTGTGTGTGTGTGTGAAACATGTGAGGATATTCTGAACTAGTGCTTCCATCCGTGTACAAACAAAACATCATTATGTGGTGTTGCAGAATCCTGTAAAGTACTATAGACATGTTACATTTCTTTGTTTACTTTCTTCAATTTCTAGTTCTACATAAAAAATTGCCAACCTGTCCAGATCCTGGTGCACCAGTGCATGGATATATGGAAACTGTAAAAGGAACAGGACACATAGGTGATGGCTATGCAACAGCTGGAACAGTGGTGCAGTTTGCATGCATTTATTCATACATCCTAATAGGAAATGACCACAGAATATGCCTGAAAGGTGGACAGTGGACAGGCAAGCAACCAGTTTGTGTCAAAGGTAACATTACTTAAGTTATTTCCAAATTTTATAAAGGTTACAGTATTGCAGCCATATGCACAATATTTTATCTGCTGATTTACGGTGCTTAAAATGAGTAACTCCATTTTCAGTTCATGACTATTCTGTGTTTGTTTGCATGCATGTGTGTGTGTATTTTTATATGTACATTTATACAGATACATTGAATGTCTTTGTGTATGGAAGGTAAAAGGAGAGATCATCAACAGCTTGGTATTTTGAGACAATAACTTATCCTACTGTTCCTTAATTTATGTAAGGGATATACAATAGCGAGTACAGTGAGTTCTTCCAGTCAATATCTGTAAAGAGAAGAGAGTGTACAGAAGGGGCTTGTTCCCCTACAAGAATGCTGTTTTATGTGGTGTTTAGTTGTTTTGTTGCATTTCAGTGGGCTCCCTGTATCTTTATGTATCGGGTATCTTTGTTTCACATTTATTGTTCTTTAATGTAGTGTGCTTTGAACAAATGGCAATTCATATACATATAAAACATACTGATAGTTGGCTATACAAATAAGTATAACCTCTCTATTTATCAGTGTAACTGTATGTCTTACTCCATCTTTGCTTCCTGCTCTCTCATTACATACCCACAAAGCTATATACAACACACACACACACAGAGTACTGTTTAGTCCTTAGTGTTCTGAATAGATTATGATGAGAGGTACCTTTGCACAACTATAACCACTGCTTTACATGTCCACTCAAGAACAGTTGGCTATTCATTCATTTTTCCTGCAGGGTCTGTACAGGAAGTAGTCAGGTAGATTCTTCTAGAAACATCTCAGTCAACAGGCATTTAAACGAGTCTTTAAAAATTTAGTTAATCCAAAACTAAGATCCTAGAAAAAAATACAGTATGAATACAATCTATTTTAAGTGTTTATTCTGTTGAACACATTCATCCTTGAAAATCTGCAACATGGGCTTCTTCAGAACATAAAACCTACCCCAAATCACCATTTAAATAACTTATAAAACATGTGACATACAAAAACACATTAAAACAGTATCAAAAACCATACATTGTTTCTCAGAAATGGATAACGTTATCCTAATAACAGAATAAAGCATATGATTCTAAAATACTATTACAAATATAATTAATGAATGAGTAATATTAATGAAATATCCACATTAAAGTGAAATATCCATATTAAAAACAAGTAATGTTAAATAAAGTAAATTAATTTAACTTAAAAAAAGATCAGTTTAAATAAATGTGATAAATAAATAAAAAAATTCCTATGGTGAGTGGGTTAAATATTTCATTATTGAAGACGCATTCTTTTAATCAGCAATAATGTTCTATAATTTAGCTGGTCGTAATTTTATATGGTAACCATTTGAATGTTCGGACCTGCTAGAGTGAGTCCTGAATGGCATAAAGAATGGATTTATGTATACTAAGTCCAAGATGCCATTTCTTGTAATATTCCCTTTTCTCCAAAGTATGTCAATCTTGAAACTGGTATATGTAAGTTGGGGGGGGGGGGGCTTGGTCCCCCCTGCCAAAAAAAAGTTTTAAGAGAAAGAGTGATTTTCGAGATTAGATATTCTCCAGGTTTTCAGTTTTTTTTTGTTTTTTTCCACTTTTCAGAACTCAGTGTCAACATTTCAGTAAGGAACCTTTAAAACACTACTTATGGAGAGAAGAGTCATGAAGAGGCCACAGGCAGATACATTAATTATATCCTATTATTAGGGAATGGGTTAAATAGAACAGATACCGCCATAGAAACGTGGAAATAATGGGCTTTGGAATGCAGTGGTGTTGGATGGAGTACAACTATGAAGTGAGAACAATCAAGGAAATCATTAGTAATATTTGGATAATTTTGAAGGCATATAAAAATCTCCTTGAGAAAGTAGGCGAGAGACCAGTTTTTGTTTACAGGGGGGGGGGGGGTCGTAATATTAACAACATGGTTGAAAGGACTCTAAATTATACTCAGCCTAAATAACTGGGGCAAAAAGTGAGGGAGACATAATCCATTTCCTTATATTATGGATGGAGACACTATTTAAATTAAAAATTAATGTTTCAGGGAATTGTAATTCAAAAGGTTTAGTTTATATTTTCCAAGCTTATTACACTGACAAGACTGAGAGAAGATTACAGACAAGAATTTATGAACATTTATATGCTGCAAGTAAAAAGAACACGAACAATGCTTTGTATAAACACTGGCCTAAATGTGATTCTCTGTGCTCTTTTAAATTTGTTATTTTAGAATTAATAACTAAAAAATCCTAGAAGGGGGAAATGGGGACATTGGGAGACCAGAGTAGAATATAGAAGGCTCATCTGGCAATTAATATGACATATTACTATACCCTGGCTTAAATGATCATGTCTCCATAAATAGTGATTTCAGGTGGGTTTTTATAGTCTGAAGTCCATGTAGCAGATTTTGCAAATATGAAAGTGGTCAACATATTAAACACTAAACAGCTTTAATTTCTGCCAAATTTCTTTTATGGACTGTGGTTTTGGAGTGACTGGTTTGGTATGACAATCAATATGCTGTTTTTTTATCTTTAAAAGTTATAGGGTTATAAGAAGACCAGGTTTCAAAATCAGGGGTTACTCAGGAAGAGAAAAAAAGGCAGACAACTTTAACCATGACATGGAAAGAACACACACAGACACAAAAATTCACTTCACTGCATGCCACTGAAATTGGTGTGAGAATAAAACTTCTTCGGGGCAATTAAGAGAAAAGAAATATTAGTTTGCAGGTCCTATAGTGTAAAGCTCTTTATTTTATCCACCACATCAGCCATCTACTATTTTATATAAATTGCCATTGCCACTCAAGTTCAGGAATATTCTGAAATGATTTAAGCTGTGCTTTTCTATCTTTGCACAAATGAATTGTGTAGTTATAATAATCTGTATAACACTTATCATGTTTTGACACATTTCTGTATGTCCTCCATTCCTAGGTGAAGAATTGCAGAGCTGTCCAGAGCCTGGCAAACCAATGCATGGCTATATGGAAACAGTAGAAGGAACTGGACATATAATTTATGGCTTTGCAACTGCTGGGACAGTTATTCAGTTTACATGCAATGATACATACATGTTAGTTGGATCTGAGCACAGAATATGCCTGAAGGATGGACAGTGGACAGGCATGCAACCAGTTTGTGTCAGAGGTAGCTTTAGTGCAATTATTTCATATTTTTATAAGGGATGCATTTTCACCAGCAAATAGTGTAGAAAGAGTTAAACTCCATTTTTAGCATCTAAATTGCATGTTTGTGCATGGCTCTTTCTGTGTAAGTGTTGTGTGTGTGTGTGGATATTGACATAAAGTTGGATGGTGAATGATTTGCTTACCATTATTGGCAGTAAATTTAGACTTACTGGCAATGATTGCACTTGTGGAACTGGTACAGCTTGGAGAAATGTTGTTACATATATTAAAAACTGCGTTGATAAGATAAACAATATTAGATAAAGTACAAATAGAACAGATTTAGAAAAGGAAGTGTCCACTGTCAGTAAAGATCACTCAGCCCCTATTAAACGTGATGCTACTGATGACAATTTTGGAATTCAGGATACAGTACAAATATTCAGTAGTCTGAAGACTCAGATCATGTAGAAGAAAATAAAAAAGAAAAGAAAGGAAGGAAGAGTTTAACAACAAAAGAAAAATAAATCAGTTAATGTCTGTAATGCAGACAGAGTTCATACTAAAAAGAGAATGATTTGCTATGTAAAACAGACTACAGAGAATGATAAAAGCATGCAATCAGTAAACATTCAGTCTACAGAAAAAGGTGTCATTTTCAAACAGAGAAGGCAGCAAACGAAGGCAATAGTCAGGGGAAATGTAAAAAAAATCAAAACTAACTTGGGGGGATTGAATAATATTACTGTAAAAAAAGAGAGAGAGCTCAAAGTTGCTATCATGGCTCAAAGTTTGGAAGTAGAAAGACAGTTGGATGAGAATTGTCTGCTTGCAAATCTACTAAGCAATGAAAGCAGTGGGATTAATAAGACTAACAGTGATAAAGATCATTCCTTTGTAACAACTGACAGAGTAGATATTATTGAATTAGATGTCAACGATTCTTCAGATCTGGAGAGAAGTGATCTACTTGTAAGGTGTATATTATAACATCGAAGTCTAAAAACATCGAATGTTATAATATCGAACCCATTCAATTGAAACACCAGAAAACCGAACAGTCAGAATAGCCAATTTTTTCCCAGGGAAAAAAATTGTTGTTCTGACAAACATACACACAACTCAAGCACACCAAAATAAATAATTCACACACATACACTTCACAAAACCCTACACTAAACCAGACATACACCACTAGGTAGCCACTTACCTTAACCCAGCCCTAACCCTAAGGTCCCTAACTATTGCACACTCACCTTACCCGCTCCCTAACACTAACTCACATACCCCACCCTAACCCACACGTCCACACAATCGCACATTTACCTGACCCATGCCCTAACCCTAACTCACCTAACCCACGCCCAATCGCACACTCACCTTCATTCGCACACTTACCTTAACCTTCGCTCCACAGTTGAGGAAATAGCAAAGCTGCAGAAATGACCCACTGAATACTTTCCCTAGGAAAGTATTCTGTGTTCTGCAGCTTTGCTATTTCAAGCGTACTCTCTACTGGGTTCGATATTATAACATTCAAAGTTTTTAGACTTCAATGTTATAATATAGACCCCTTTGTAATTGGGGATTCATTATTACAGGAACTGATATTTACATCTGCAGAGAAGATAATGAACATTGAATAGCTTTTTGCTTGCCAGGAGCAAAAATACAGGATGTGAAAGGCCTTAGAATGCCATAATGTAAGGAAGTATGGAAATGTTTTTATTCATGTTAGAAACGATCTCATCTGCAAGGACTCCTGTTAGTAAGGAACGTACAGCTCAGTGAGATAGTGTACTATTTATAATTTTTTAGGAAAGGCAGGTAAACATGAATGAAAGGATTTTTGAGTAAATACCTACATGAAAAAAAAAGGCCCTTTTAAAAAACGGAGATTGTGTAGACCATCCAAGCCAAGTTTGGGGCATACATGTTTAGACGTGATGGTGTGCACTTGTCAAGAAAAGAGAATTAAATTTTTTTCAGCAGGTATACTAGTCTAACTAACACAAGACATGATTTTCCTGTGTCAGAAATTTAGCAGTTCACAGATAGCAGCAATTGACATATGTCAGATGGTGGTTAATGGTCTACATCCCCACAAGATTAATACTGTTATTGTTTGTAAAAAATGGTTAATAAACAATGACTGGAAACCATTTCTATCAGGGTATAAATATTTTTATAGTAACAGATACTCTAACAAAAAATCAGGTGGAGCTGTTATGATAATGCTTAAAGATTATGAGACCTGTGATCATTACACATTCAATGATAATGCCAATACCATAGATTGTCTAATGGTGACAATAAAGACAGCGCTGGAACACGTAACAATTGTTGGAGTGCATAGACCACCAAAGCAAAGTGCTTACAACCTAGAGGGATTCATACATTTCTTGCATGAAGCACAAGGGAGAAAAATAATATTGGTTGGGGGGGGTTAAATTTACCAGAAACAGAATGGAATAATATTGTTGCAATAACATTATTAAGGAAATTACGTACAATGTAGGTTTAGGAGCAACAATTGCTTTAGACTGTAAAAAACTACCAAGGAATGGAACATACTAGACATTGTTTTCTGTTCATAAGGAAATGACTGTTACTTCATGTTAAGTTTTATCAATGTTGATGTGCAGTGATTATGGGTTTATAAAGGTTAAATTGCTGCTAGATATTTCTGAAAACTGAAATGTAAACCAGCGCTCAAAAGGTTAACAACAGATTAACAACAGACTAAATGAAAGCAAAACAGTCATGATGCAAAACTAATTGGAGTGATGCGTTTGGTGGAAAAACTGCAACAATGTAACAAGTTTTAAAAGAGATATTGTCTGAATGCACAAAAAAGGCAAAAACGTGTTTAGCATCAGTATTTGGGCACATGGTCAGGAGAGTGTATTCCCAAAAGAACAAGATATTTGATAAAGGTGCAAGACAAAAATAATGTATGAAATGGAAAAGACTTCAAACTATAACTTTGAAAAATGAAGTAAATAAGCTAGACAGGCAAATTAAACAGAATGTGACATAAAATCAAGAAAAATGTGAAGAAATTTTTATAAAGATATTGACCATAATAGGAAATTATTTCATAGATACATAAGATGTGGTAAGAGTAAGGGCGTTCAAACTGATAAACCTTGCGTAGATTCAAACATTTATTCCCATACACAACTGATTATAGATTTATTTACAAAATCTTATGCAAAGCAGCTGGCTCCACAAAGGGGGGGTGATAAATTTTCCTAATAACATTCAGCCAGCTTAAGATTCTGAAATTAAATTAGATTATATTTAAAAAGAAACATACAACCTGGATCCAAACAAATCACAAGGAGGAGACAGAATTAGTAATAATGACCTGAGAACACTTTGACATGAACTTAACTGTAGGGCGATTCCTCAAGACTGGAGACCTGCACTTGTTAAACCTATCATTAAGAGAAAGGGGAATAGGACAAACCGCAGTCATACAGACCTGTAAGTTTACTTTCATGATGTGGAAAAATAATAGAGAAGGTTAAGTTGGATAAATGATTGTTGGAATTAGAGAAGTTGGGACTTGAAACCATATATCAGCATTCATATGTTTAACATAGATATATAACCACTTGTAACATGCTGTTCTATAACAATATAATAACTATAAATAAAAAGATTATGCTGTGGTGAAACTTATATAGTCTTAACTGCAGCATTTGATAGAGTCATACACAAAACAATGATCAATAAATCTGAATAACTAGGTATTGATGTAGTCTTGATAAGATGGATAGCTGCATGGCTTACAAATAGGACATGGCAAATATATGGTAATTGGACAGATGAAATTCTAGGTTACAGTCGGGGTGTCCCACAAGACTCTGCCTATACCCACATTGTTTAGATTGTATCTTTTAAATCCATCCTTTTACATCCCTGGTGTTCTGTTGTCTGTATACAGATGATTTAAAAATGAGTAATCTGATTACATATGTTACAAATAGAGCATATCTGCAAAAGAACTTGACTAAATTGATCATTTGGCACAAAAGAATAATATGCTGATAAATACATCAACAACTAAGCAGATGAGATTTGTGAGACATAGGTTGAAAGGTGAATATTTAATAAAGCATACAATGATTGAAACTGTAGATTCGTGTAAGGATCTAGGTATATGGGTAGATCCATCCAAGTTTAACTAATTATATCAACCAACTGGTTAATGATAGTTATAAAACTGAAAGTTGTATAAAAAGATTTGTAAAGTTTTAGGAAATCAGAAATGATAAAATCATTGTTTGTTACATTAGACCTAAACGTGAGTATGGAATAACAGTCTTCTTCTTCTTTCGGCTGCTCCCATTAGGGGTCGCCACAGCGGATCAACTGTTTCCATTTCTTCCTGTCCTCTGCATCTTGCTCTGTCACACCAACCACCTGCATGTCCTCTCTCACCACATCCATAAACCTTATCTTAGGCCTTCCTCTTTTCCTGTTACCTGGCAGCTTCATCCTTAGCATCTTTTTCCTGATATACTCTGCATCCCTCCAAACCAATATAATCTTGCCTCTCTGGCTTTGTCTCCAAACCTTCCAAACTGGGCTGACCCTCTAATATACTTATTCCTAATCCTGTTCATCACACCCTGTGCAAATCTTAATATCTCCAACTCTGCCACGTCAAGTGCTGACTCCTGCCTTTTTGTCAATGCCACTGTCTCCAACCCATATAACATAACATAGTGAGACCAACTATGTTATATGGGTTGGAGACAGTGGCATTGACAAAAAGGCAGGAGTCAGAGCTTAACATCTTCAACTCTGCCACGCCAAGCTCTGACTCCTGCCTTTTTGTCAATGCCACTGTCTCCAACCCATATAACATAGCTGGTCTCACTACCCCTCTTGAAGACCTTCCCTTTCACTCTTACTGGTACTCGTCTGTCACAAATCACTCCTGACACTCTTCTCTACCCACTCCATCCTGCCTGTACTCTCTTCTTCACCTCTCTTCCACACTCACCATTACTCTGAACTGTTGATCCCAAGTATTTAAACTCATCCACCTTCACCACCTCTACTCCCTGCATCCTCACCATTCCTTTATCCTCCCTCTCATTCATACACACATATTCTATCTTAGTCCTGCTGACCTTCATTCCTCCTCTCTCTGGAGCATATCTCCACCTTTCCAGGGTCTCCTCCACCTGTTCCCTACTCTCTCTACAGATCACAATGTCATCTGCAAACATCATAGTCCACGGGGACTCCTGTCTAATCTCATCTGTCAACCTGTCCATCACCACTGCAAATAAGAAAGGGCTCAGAGCTGATCCTTGATGTAATCCCACCTCCACCTTAAACGCATCCGTCACTCCCACCACAGACCTCACCGCTGTCATACTACCCTTGTACATACCACTCTTACATACTTCTCTGACACTCTCGACTTCCTCATACAATACCACAACTCCTCTCTAGGCACCTTGTCATATGCTTTCTCTAAGTCCACAAAGACACAATGCAACTCCTTCTGACCTTCTCTGTACTTCTCCATCAACACTCTCAGAGCAAACATCACATCTGTAGTGCTCTTTCCTGGCATGAAACCATACTGCTGATCACTAATCATCACCTCCCTTCTTAACCTAGCTTCCACTACTCTTTCCCATAACTTCATGCTGTGACTGATCAGTTTAACCCCTCTGTAGTTACTACAGCTCTGCACATCATCCTTATTCTTAAAAATCGGTACCAAAACACTTTTTCTCCATTCCTCAGGCATCCTCTCACTTTCCAAGATTTCATTAAACAATGAGTGAGTATGGAATAACAGTATGGAAACTTTATATGAAAACATGCATGAATACGTTGGAAAGAGTGCCATGGAAATAATCCAGTGGCATCCATGGATGTGAAAATTAAAATTTTTATGAAAGACTGAAATATCTGAACTTGTACAGTGTCTCATACAGATAGTTAAGAGGCAATCTTATTCAGGTATATAGAGCATTTAGAAACAGCTATCTCTGAAAATGTTTTGGATTATCAAAAAGTAGTAAAAAATCATGATCAGACAACCTATGTTGAAGATTATATTGGAATGGCAGGTGTACTAACTGGTTCTCTGAGAAAGTAGCTGATTTATAGAATGGACCACCAAATTACATTAAACCAAGCAGTATTTTAAATAGGTTCAAGAGCAACCTGAACACTTATTATGGGAATAACTGTTTTGGTATATTGGCAGACTAGAAGGGCATTATTGCCCATGGCTGAAATATTTGTATGCATGTATATATATATGTATGTATGTATGTATGTCTGAGGATGAATTAGTTAAATTTTACTTGTTGTAACTGCTCAGTATAGACTGTCTTCATTTACTCCAACAAGCAATAGTCTCCTATTCTTTATATATTTCCACTATGATGCAACCGCTTTAAATATTATGAAATGATTCAATCTAGCTATTCCGATCTTACACAAACAACACCTTACTTGTAGTACCACTCAGACCTATATAATACTAAAAACTGTTAATGTATTCCTTTAACTTTCTTTCATTTGTAGTTCCAGGTGAGAAACTGAAGAACTGTCCAGAACTTGCTGTACCAATGAATGGGTACATAGAAGTTATAGAAGGAATGGGCCATATCACTGATGGAGATGCAGCTGTTGGAACAGTGGTTGAGTTTGGATGCAATAATTCTTACATTCTAGCTGGAAGTGGGCACAGAATGTGTTTGAAAGATGGGCAGTGGACAGGAAAACAACCAGTCTGTGTCAAAGGTACTTTCCGCTAAATTATTTAAAAATTTTATAAAGGTTAAACTGTTTATGAATGGATACACTGCATTCCAAATCTACTGATGCGGGTTGCCTAAATTTTGGGAAGGACAATACTATTGTGTGTATATGAGCGTGTGCTGTTTGGGTGCATGTGACTGGAATTCATAAAGAAGTGCTGTGCAGTTCTGTCAAGATGCATAGCAGTGAATACAATATTTAGAAATGCATTTCCCAACATACTCCACTACAGAACAGATAGCCCATCAGTGTCACCAGTAGCTGAGCAGTGCTTCAGTCAAGCAGTCAAGACAAATCAGTGCACTGTCAGTGTTTTCCAGAAGACCACAGCAAAAAGAAATGTGTCCGTCACATACAAAACAATATTAGTCATGTGCCTCATTGCTCAGCCCTCATTGCATCTGTGAATAGAATGTTATCACAGAAGTTATAGGCCTCCAGGACTACTAGTGAATGATGTGGAAAGTGAAGCTGGTGGGCAGCATGTTGCAATATGTAAAGAAGTATTGGCATGCCTGGTAGTGTGTCCTGCATTAGCATGGCACAAATGAGAGCTGTGCACACAAATACATACACATTAAGTATTGGGAACATCATGGTGTTGGGGGGCATCCATATGTATAAAGTGGGTGCAAAAAGGATGTACAGGAAAGGGAGATGGCAGCAAGCAGGAGGACACACACACACACACACACACACACACACACACACGAACACACAGAAACTGTCACTTGAGCTCATAATGTGCTGTTTCTTGTAGTGAGTTAGAATTCCTCACCTTCCGCTTACCTACTGTGTAATTCTGAGCATGTGATACCATAACCATACATTGTTCTCTGGCAGAGTATGAAAAAGGTCCATGTGGATCATTGCTCCACCCTGATTAACAAACACAAATAAATTAATAAAACTGGAATGAAAGAGCAGGTAGTTGAGGTTGCAATGACAAACAGACATACAGAATACAGTACAAATAGAGGTTGATGTGCACACACTAGGATGAGGAGATGTAATGCAGAGAGAGAGCAAGATGTGTGCACACACCACACACACACACACACACACACACACACACACACACACACACAGCAGATACATGGTGAAGGAGTGCACCAAAAAATTTATAAGGTGCAAAGAATCACATATTTGGAAGGCAGCATATCTGGAAGAGGATAGTGGTAGTGTAAGTGACAACATGTTGACTGCTACCCAGCCTTGATGGGAAACTATGCTTACCATTGAGTTTCATGGTAACTAGGCATCTCATCCAAAGGAGGACACCCTCAGGAGTGCAGCACCCCATTCCCTCATAAGGAACACTGCAGTATTAGCAACCTATCTACATGGTGTGGGAGTAGAACCCATAGCCTTCTGCACCAAAGGTAAGTATGCTGCCTGCTGTACTAATAACCCTGCTTTCAAATTCTATAGCACAGACGCTGATGGCCATTTCCGTAGCAAAACAGTTGCACATTGAAGACAGACAGCAGTAAATTTCTCTTTCCTTGACACTCACAGTTCCTTGAAAATGCACTGAAACTCAAAGAAAATGCACTGAAATGGAATTCCTTGAAAATGCAGTGAAATTCACATTCCTTGACAATGCACCCCTGGTATTTGGAATAGAGGATTCAGGCTCTTGTCCCCTGTAACGAAGGTACAGGATCTGAGCCTGGGCAAGTAAATTAGCTAACCTGTCAGCCTAACATGGGCATTACATGCACACATGTGCATGCACACACACACACGCATGCATACACACCCATGCACACGCGCACACACACACACACACACACACACGCACCTTTCTCTGTACACTTGCCAAATAATGTATGGGCTTGCTTGTCACTTTCACAGAGTTGTTCTCCAGATTTGAATTCTGTGTGAAAAGCAGCAGCATGAAGGATAGGGAAGGATAGTGTATGTGCATGACAGAAGCAGAGGGTGACCACGTGAATGTGTCCCACTAAACACTTATGCAGAGTACGTCCTTAAAGAAGCAAAGTAATTTTTTAAATTAATATAAAATGTGGCATCCTCCCAACCAGTGAGTTGCCTAGTGCTAAATATGGCTCTGCAGCCAGATGCCACAGTGGTATTGTCTGTATCCAGCATTCACAGTCAGAAGTCATGGTGGCACTATATACAAAAGTTACAGTGAGAAGACATGGTATCACTGTCTGTATACATTGACAGTCAAAAGACATGATGGTACTATACACAAAAGTCACAGAGGACATGGTGTCACTGTCTGTATACAACATTCACAGTCAGAGAACATAGTGTTACTGTATGTCTAAAACATTCACAGTCAGAGGACATGGTGTCACTGTCTGTATACAACATTCACAGTCGGAAGACATGGTGGCACTATATACAAAGGTCATAGTCAGAGGACATGGTGGCACTTTCTGTATGCAAGAGTCAGTCAGAGGACATGGTGCCACTATATGCAAAAGTCACAGTCAGAGGACATGATGGCACTTTCTGTACATAACAGTCAGAAGACTTGGTGACACTGTCTGTATACAACATTCACAGTCAGAGGACATGGTGGCACTGTACACAAAAGTCAGAATCAGAGGACATAGTGATACTTTCTGTGTGTAACAGATGACATGATGGCACTGTCTGTATGCAACATTCACAGTCAAAAGACATGGTGGCACTCTCTGTATACAAGAGTCACAGTCAAAGGATGTGGTGTCACTGTCTGCACATAACATTCATGTTCAGAGGACATGGTGTCACTGTATACAACATTCACAGTCAGAGGACATGGTGTCTCTGTATACAACATTCACAGTCAGAAGACACGGTGACACTCTCTGTATACAAGAGTCACAGTCAAAGGATGTGGTGTCACTGTCTGTATACAACATTCACGTTCAGAGGACGTGGTGTCACTGCATACAACATTCACAGTCAGAGGACATGTCTCTGTATACAACATTCACAGTCAGAAGACATGGTGGCACTGTCTGCCTACAACATTCACAGTCAAAGGACATAGTGTCACTGTCTGTCTACAACATTCACAGTCAGAGGACAGGGTGTCACCATCTGTATACTACATCCACTGTCAGAAGACATGGCACAATATACAAAAGTCACAGTCAAAGGATATGGTGGCAGTTTCAGTGTATAACACCATCTGTCTACAATAATTAAAGTCAGAGGACATAGTGTCGCTGTCTGTCTACAACATTCACAGAAGACATAGTGTCATTGTCTATATACAACATTCTCAGTCAGAAGACATGGCACTATATACAAATGTCACAGTCAGAGGGCATGGTGGTACTTCCTGTATGCAAGAGTCACAGTCAGAGGGTGTGGTGCCACTATATACAAAAGTCACAGTCAGCGGACATGGTGGCACTTTCTGTATATAGCAGTCAGATGACATGGTGGCAGTGTCTGTATGCAGCATTCACGTTCAGAGGGCATGGTGCCACTGTATACAACATTCACAGTCAGAGGACATGGTGTCACTATAAACAACATTCACAGTCAGAAGACATGGTGGCACTGCTGTCTACAGCATTCACAGTCAGAGGTCACAGTATCACTGTCTGTCTACAACATTCACAGTCAGAGGATATGGTTTTGCTGTCTCTATACAATATTCACAGTCAGAAGACATGATGGCACTATATACAAAGGTCACAGTCAGAGGGCATGGTGGCACTTTCTTTATATAACAATCAGAAGACATGGTGACACTGTCTGTAAACAACATTCACAGTCAGAAGACATAGTGGCACTTATATACAAAAGCCACAGTCAGAGGACATGGTGTCACTGTCTGTAGCCAAACATTCACAGTCAGAAGACATGATGGCACTTTATACAAAAGTCAGAGGACATGGTGTCACTGTCTGTATACAACATTCACAATCAGAGGACATAGTGTCACTGTCTGCAACATTCACAGTCAGAGGACATGGTGTCACTGTCTGTATACAAAATTCACAGTCAGAAGACATGATGGCACTATATACAAAAGTCCAGTCAAAGGACATTGTGGCACTTTCTGTGTATAGCAGTCAGATGATATGGTGACACTGTCTGTATACAACATTCACAGCACTGTATACAAAAGTGACAGTCAGAGGACATGGCACTTTCTGTGTATAAAAGTCAGATGAAATGGTGGCACTGTCTGTATGCAACATTCACAGTCAGAAGACATGGTGGCACACTCTATATGCAAGGGTCACAGTCAGAGGACATGTTGTCACTGTCTGTACACAACATTCACAGGACATGGTGTCACTGTATACAACATTCACAGAGGACATAGTGTCACTGTCTGTATACAACATTCACAGTCAGAAGACATGGTGGCACTATATGCAAAAGTCACAGTCAGAGGACATGGTGTCACTGTCTGTATCCAACATTTGCAGAGGACATGGTGCCACTATATACAAAAGACACAGTCAGAGGATATGGTGTCACTGCGTGTATACAACATTCACAGCCAGAGGACATAGTGTCACTATCTACAACATTCACAGTCAGAGGACATGGTGTCACTGTCTGTGTAGAATATTCACTGTCAGAAGACTTGGTGGCACTATATACAAAAGTCACAGTCAGAGGACATTGTGGCACTTTCTGTGTATAACAGTCTGATGACATGGTGGCACTGTCTGTATACATTTACAGTCAGAATACATGGTGGCAGTATATACAAAAATCAGTCAGAGGACATTATGGCACTTTCTGTGTATAACAGTAGAAGACATGGTGACACTGTCTGTATACAACATTGACAGTCGAAGGGCATGGCACTGTATACAAAAGTCACAGTCAGAGGACATACTGGCACTTTGTATGTATAACAGTGAGATGACATGGTGGCACTGTCTGTATGCGACATTCACAGTCAGAAGACATGATGTCACTCTGTATAGAAGAATCACAGTCAGAGGACATGGTAGCGCACACTGTATGCAAGAGTCACAGGCAGAGGATATGGTGTCACTGTCTATATACAAGAATCACAGCTAGAGGACATGGTGTCAATCTCTGTATACAAGAGTCCCAGAGACAGGAGAATGGCACTGTCTGTCTCTATACAGGGTATCATGTGCCTTTCATGGAGAGATTTTGAAGCCACACTCACAGGGAAATCTTTCTCTGCACATCTGAACACTTGTCATCACCATGGGGGATAGACCTATAGTCCATAGTTGCGAGCACCAGCACTGTTGCAGTATCAGATGACTGCAGGAGGAGGAAGCCCAGTACTATAAGCATCTCCATGCAGATATACAGACAGCACAAGAGGATTGGTCTTATGAGGGTGATGGAAACGCATACAGTTTTATTGCCACCTCCAAGTGGAGGACTGCAAGTGCTATTACCACCGCCCTAATTGGGAGTGTTGTATGTGGTTCATGTAGGTATGTATCGGAGGTGTCCATGAATGGCGGTCTTTATAAGGTAGAGGCTCAGCACCAGAGTAAAGAATTGTGTGACACTTTACTATCCCCTCTTTGTGGGTGGCAATGACACCCATTCTTGTCAGTGAACAACATAAAGGTCAGAGTCCCAAAGTAGCTCACCATCCTTGCACAGAACAGTCTGGATTGTGTTATGGTCATGTAAGTGTTAACCCATCCCTGTCACAAGAGGATGTGCTCCCTGATACAGAAAATATGTCCTTAGTAGGAGATCCTCCATCCCTGCCTTCTGTGACATGATTCTGTTACCCAGTTCAACTTGAGGGCCATGTTTCATTGTGGGCCTTGGCATTTAAACATAATAACTGTGACACATAACACTTTCCATCTTGTGCAGTAAATATAGTGATGTCTGATACATAATCTGATCTGTCTGACATTGCACTGTCACTGTGTGTTCATCAGTGGCTATTGCTCTGGACTAAACATCACCATTTCATCCATGCTGCCATGTACTGGGCCCATATAGTGAACAATTTTTTCTGCCTGTGCTTCCTCATGTCCACATTGCTGCCTTCCGTAGATGACATCATTATAGCTTCCATCTTTGTGTTGTATGTCACTTGTTCTACAACAGCTACACTTTGGGACCAGCCCATTCGTTTCACCAGTATCACATTATACAGTATGACACAGGCTGTGAATAACTTGCAGGCTGCAGTACTCCAAATTTCCAGAAGACTTCACCTGACTCAAAGTAAGCCTGTAACAATTAACACAGACCAGTACCTCCAAGCCAGGAAAACTCTTTAATTGATTTAGTGCATTTGTCTCACAAGTAAAGACTTTTTCAGAATATAACCAACTCTTAATAAATCTTAATTTAATCATTGTACAATCACATTGTAGTTCATTAATTAACAATTACCATAAGTTAAAGTGACAGCAGATAAAATTCAAAGCAATTTAAATAAAGTTGAAAATAAATGTTAAGTAATAAGAATAACCATTTTGTAAAATAAAAATATATGTGCAGTTTGTCCAGCATTAATAAAAAACTAAACGATTATATTCATATCAATAAATTAGTAGAATATAATCGACTCTTAGCTGCTTGCATTCTTAAAGCACTGTTAATACCAATCTTATTAAGCCTTGGAGAGGTAGAGGCATTAAGTTACAATTGCCAAAGTAATTTGTACCAGCTTTATGTCAAGTGCTCCACATCTGAATTCAGGGTACTTTTAAATGGAACTACCATTTTTTTTTCTGAAATTTACACACAGCTGGTCCTCAGACATTACAGAGTATTTAGGAAAGCTGGAATTACAGGAAAATACTGGAGGCAACAGTTGAAAAGGTAGGGTCCGTGTAAAGAAAATAATGAGAGAGGCCGGCAAAGAAAAGTAAGGAAGAGTCTTGCCAAAAACGTGGAATATGGTTGGAAGAACTGAATACAAAGGGGAATAAAGAAAGAACTAGTGAAAGTTACAGTAAGGTAAGAAAAGCAAGCACTTCCCCCGAGATCTAATGAGAGAGGAAATTTCATTGAAATATAATAAAATGTAGTAAAGTAGGCCTCTCTCTAATACTGCTCAGGTATAAATTTAGATCTCCAACAAAGGAAAGCTAATTTTAAAAAGGGTGCGGGGTAAAGTATAGATAGTGTTAGTGGGTCAGCTCTATAGTGATGGACTTTGGGACTGCAGCCTTTTTGCCAGGGGCAGTAAAAGGGGAGAGAAGGGAACTACAGGTAAATTAGATAGACAATGTTACCGCAACTGTAAGGAGGAATAAATAGTTAGGTATGTTGAAGTAAAGAGGGGGTAGTGAAGAAGGGGAAATGAGGCACTGGAAGTATGGAAAGGCATAGGTGAGGTTCCCTTGCTTAGGATGGGGCAGGAGATGATTAAGGTGAAGAGGGAAATTTATCAAAATGAGGTAATTGAGGAGAAGGGAAAGATGGGGACTCAAATATGCAGAGTTGTATACAAACAGATGCAATGCATGTTAAAGAAATGGATGCCATATTTAAGTCTCTAAAAATCTGAATAGTACAATGGAGAAATGAAACAAACTGTTATGGTACATCAATAGCACTTTATAAGATTGGGTATCTGTGTTCACTAGTCTGAATGTGTGCACTCCAAGCTAATGCGTGTGCAAGCAATGATAAATGTTTGTTTTGTGCTTGACATACGAGTGGTAGCAGGAGTGGGGGGTGACATAATGGTTAAGGTCTTAGCCTCACAGATACAAGATACAGGGTTTGATTCTCAGCTCTGGTTATTGGTTAGACATGTAATAGTATGCAGACTGTTAGCCTAATATTTACCTATGAACCTAACCAAATTCAAGTAAAACTGCAAAGAAACGCAGCTAGTAGTACTTGCCAATTCTAGTCTAAGGGCATAGCCTCTCTCATATTCTAAAATGACCCAACAAAAAGGTATGACAGTGAATTATTTAAAGCATACCTTTCCGTTGTCATTGATTTTCAGAGACATCCCTGATTTTGACTCAAATTTTAGCTCTGTCCCTCTTAATCCCTCCAAAACTAATGCCATTTGAGAAAAGGTGGTGAATTTTCTGAAGTAAAAGAAGTCTATTAATTGAATTCACATTCTCATATTCTGGCAATGTCTCAAGTTAATTTTACTAATATTTTAATTCTCTTTGATTATTTCTAGATTTTTCCTTGATTTTGTTGAGATGTGTCCCAGATTCATTGAGAGCTATGTCTTATACTTGGATAGCAAATTTCATAGCAAGTTTTAGAATAGTTATTTGTTAGACGCACAAACACACACACACACACACAAACCAAAATATAACCATCTGTGAGCAAAGCAAATTTCTTCCGGTCCAAATATATGTTGCAATCTCATATTTTTCACAGCTCCTTTGTATCAGCTTACGATGAGGTCATGACTGCAACAAAATAATTCACTGCAATGTGTACTAGTATGAATCTTGAAACCACTAAAACATGATCCAGCAAATCACTTTACTGTTGGTTTCTTACTTATTTTGCACATTACACAGGCAATCTAAAATTTTGTGCATGTCTGCTCTACTAAGCAAGGTAAAGAATATGCTGAAATGGTCTAATGTTGCCTCTCCAGCATTGCATAAATAATGCATTATATGTGCCTTTATCTAAGCACGTATAACTCTCACAAAGCTTTGATAAATTGTTGATTTTACTTTTATCTTTTTTTACTTGGACTTCTAGTTCCAGGTGAAAAATTACCAAAATGCACAGAGCCTGAAATTCCAGAACATGGATATATGGAAACCATAGAAGGAACCGGAAGTATAATTAATGGGTTTGCACCTGCTGGAACAGTTATTCAATTTGCCTGTAATGATACATATATTTTAGAAGGAAATGAGCAAAGAATATGCTTGAAAGATGGACAGTGGACAGGCAAGCAACCAGCCTGTGTCAAAGGTAGCTTTAAATCAATTATTTCAGAATTTAATGAAGGTTGTATTATTAACACTAGATGTACAGTATGTTAAAGAATTTAATTCCATTTTTTATATCTGAATTGTGTGTGTGTGTGTGTGTGTGTGTGTGTGTGTGTGTGTGTGTGTGTGTGTGTGTGTGTGTGTGTGTGAGTAAATTACTTTATTTTAGCTCTGGTATTTAGTCAGCATAGAATATTCTTAGTAATTTACCTAAACAAATAGGTTGTCCATATTTATGCATATGGCTTTATGTAATCAAACTTTTCCCTCACTGCATTATCAACACACAAGCACACACGATGCCTGCTAAACTGGTGTAATACTAACATCTGTTTCCACATTTCATTTTTTCCTTTTGTACCATTTCTAGTTCAAGCTGAAAAGCTACAAAATTGTCCAGAGCTTAGTATACCAGAGAATGGGTATTTGGAAATCATGGAAGGAACAGGCCTTATCACTAATGACCAAGCAACCGTTGGAACAGTAATACAGTTTACATGTAATAACTCTTATGTTCTAACTGGAAGTAAGCAACGAATGTGCCTACAAGATGGACAATGGACAGGGAAACAACCAGTGTGCGATAAAGGTAACCTCAGCTAAATCATCTCAAACTTTGTAAAGGTTATACTCTTGCTAGCAGATAAAGACCATTTCGGGTCTACTGATGTAGGTTGCACAAAGTTTGGATCTACGTTTCTAAACTAAGAACTGGAAATTCTTTAGGGAAGACATACACAGAAATGCATACACATGTATATAAATATAGGCACACACACTTACCTTCTATTGCTTTCATTTCACTCCATAAACCACATTTATTACCATTCTTTGATTTTTACAGAAGTCACAAAGGCCATTATTTACAAATAAAATCATGCTTTTACTGAAGTAAGTTTGCACAGCTATATACAGTCTAGTAATTCTTTGGAATGCTTTCAGATAATAATAATCAATCTTAAACAACAGAACTGAAATAGTTCACTAAATTTCAATAACTTATAGTTGTCAGTCTTATTTGCACTAAATGTATAGGCTTTTCTTGACTGTCTCTGACCTTGCCTCAGGCTACCTTCTTTCAGACACCCTGGCCACTCTGGTCTTGGAAAACCCCCTTTTCTGTGTATTAGGCTCCCACCTGCATAACCCTTTAGGCCATGCCTTTACTTTGAGTATCATGTATATGTCTGTATAGCTCCTCTGGCCGAGGCTATCACCCCTCAGTAATCCCCCTGCAATGAGAGGCAAACATCTCTTGCTTCTGGCTTCCATTTCCTTTTTATAGCAGGTGTTGCTTTAGTTCCACTACAGGTCTTCTCATTGCATGACAAATCGTCATACTCTCTTTCTCTCTCTGGCCTCAACTATGGATCAGTTTATTGAATAACAGGTTTATCTGGCTTCATATTATCAAATAACACCTCCCCATTTCAGACTTGGGCTATGAGCTACACCACTGTCCTGCCAACTCCCAGCATGGCCATCCAACTAATTTGGCAGTATAATCTGGACATAGTCAGTTGCTGTCTTCCAGTGGCATCCCAGGATAATAAGTACTATAGCTACATGGTCCTAACTTCCATCAGGCTATAATCCATTTTATGCAGCTTTGGCATTTGTACAACTTTCTGAATTTTGAAATGTTACAAAAAACAAATTTCCTAGATTGCAGTGTCTTTAATCTTGAATGACAATAACTTTCAAAAGCTTGGCATATTTACTGAACACCTTTCCCAGCTCTGTTCATCTGTGGTACAGGACAAAACCCAGTGAACACTTTCCTTCTGTTAAAGACTTTGACAAAGTTCTTTGCTTGTTTGCTACCACTGGGCATTTTAATAGATATATTCTCTGGTCGTTGGTTGCTTTACGTCTTTCTGTGGGGTCTTTCACGGATCAGCATGACAGAATTTCATGACAGCCATTTAGACTACTATACTTGGTATTATTATCTATAGTTTTCCTTGCACATTCTAAGGTGACGCCTGACTTTTCTGGTGTGCTTCTCATATTTCACTTTGTTGCTGTCTTTGTTTTATGTATTCCTTATTTCAGTTGCTTTTGTTTTAATGGATTTTTTGCCTTGTTTCATGTTGCTGTATTAGCGTTACTATTCCTTATATGATTCTTCATAGAGTTTCTCCTCAGCTCATTTTAGCAGTCTTGTTCATATGTGAATACTAGGCTAACTTCCCTGAAGAGCCATTTTTAAGCCTAGCCAACAACCCAAGATGAGAATCAAACCCTGTAGCTTCTTGACTTTAACCGTTATGCCAAAATTCCCACTACTTTAAACAATATCTTCAGAGTACTCTGTATAGCTGTATTTCCTTTCATTTGCATTAATAACTCTGATTTTAGTTTGAACTGTGTTTTTTAACATTTTGAAATTTACATTGGGGTTCTCCACTGACTATTTGTTGTCTCTTTGTTTTTCAGAAGTTACCACTTGAATTTTATATTGAGTTGTGTACCCCTCAAGCCACTCATTTACTTTTTGCTAGGGACTTGCTTTCCACACCATGCATTTCTGTAATTTTATATTGAATGACATGTTCCTTGCACAGTTCAGCTGCTTCTGCTGTGGATTCTCCTTCCATACTACAAAACACCACACAGAATACCTTTATTTTTAAATGCTGTACCAGACTGTATGTAAAAAACTCTGTTAATTAATTTGTGTAACCTATTCCCTTTTTGAGCCACAGGCTTTTCCAAGCTCTCACACTCTTCAGTCTTATCATTACTTTTAAGCATGGTATTACTACTTCTCAGTATGGTATTATTACTTCTCAGCATGGTATTATTACTTCTTAGCATGGTATTACTACTTTTCAGCATGGTATTATTACTTCTCAGCATGGTATCATTACTTCTCAGCATGGTATTATTACTTCTCAGCATGGTATTACTACTTTTCAGCATGGTATCATTACTTCTCAGCATGGTATCATTACTTCTCAGCATGGTATCATTACTTCTCAGCATGGTATTACTACTTCTCAGCATGGTATCATTACTTCTCAGCATGGTATCATTACTTCTCAGCATGGTATTATTACATCTCAGCATGGTATCATTACTTCTCAGCATGGTATTATTACATCTCAGCACGGTATCATTACTTCTCAGCATGGTATCATTACTTCTCAGCATGGTATCATTACTTCTCAGCATGGTATTACTACTTCTCAGCATGGTATCATTACTTCTCAGCATGGTATCATTACTTCTCAGCATGGTATTATTACATCTCAGCATGGTATCATTACTTCTCAGCATGGTATTATTACATCTCAGCACGGTATCATTACTTCTCAGCATGGTATCATTACTTCTCAGCATGGTATCATTACTTCTATGCATGGTATTATTACTTCTCAGCACAATATTTCTACTTCTAAGCATGGTATTACTGCTTCTCAGCATGGTATAATTACTTCTCAACATGGTATTATTACTTCTATGCATGGTATTATTACTTCTCAGCACGATATTACTACTTCTAAGCATGGTATTACTGCTTCTCAGCATGGTATTACTACTTCTCAGTATGGTATTATTACTTCTCAGCATGGTATTATTACTTCTAAGCATAGTATTACTACTTCTCAGCATGGTATTCTTACTTCTCAGCATGGTATTATTACTTCTAAGCATGGTATTATTCTGCTTAAACAACACTTGGATTAAAATACACATTCATAACTCTGAAAGGTTTGCATTTATGGACTTTATAGCAATATAGCAAGTATGTGCACAGTTCTTCACTTAGCACCTTTATGTTGCACATTTGTATGCTTCCCAACTGTTGGAATTCATTTTAAGCCAAGGTTTCTTTTGCCCACTTTAGTCAAGACTCCATTTGAATCATAATTTATTATATGCCCAGAACTTTAGTAACACCAGACACGCTTTCTTAAAAGCTGTTTTATTATGTAACTCTTCATCACCTTGTTCAAATACTTCTTTGAACAAGATTTATAAATTTTGTCTGTTTTACCTTCCAACTGCTTAAGATTAGCTATCAGCTATTTCTGTCCTTTTTGAAAAACAATCATAATAATAGCTTTGTGTGTGTCAATTGTCCTTGTAGTTATGTTTCTATTTGTATGAACAATCTAGACACGATTTGCTGTAATTTCCTCTCTTCCTCCAGCAACAGCGCCCCCTGGCAGTTGTTTTCATAATTTGTTTCTGTAACCTTTTGCATAACAGGCCAAGTCTCTTTGAAACCCTACATAGATTCATAGACTGTTACTAGGCAAACAACCTGGGGGGGCTTTCTAAGCCTAGCCAAGTTTTCCTGAAAGAATAATGATGTCTTGTATCCAAACAGGACATTGAGGGCTAGGTATTTATAAACTACCTCTGTTCATAAGAGACATAGGTAGCAAGCCCAGTGTAAATTTCCTAATACCCATCCACTGGTCTGGGTTGTACTTAAGCTGGGTAATAGATGAACTCAGCTTCACATAGATAGGAAGCCTGTTCCATAGAAGGGGTAGTCTTTGGGATGCATATGTGTCTTTCCAGCATGTTTTATTTTAAGTCATGGACAAAATTCAGTTCCCTAGACCTTGCATTTCTGATATTCTTCAACTTACAAATATGTAGAAGATTCATAAGTGTGGGGTTTGTGGCTGCCTTGTAAGCCAGGCATAGATCACCCCTCAGTAATCTATAGGAAACTAAATAGAGGGAGAGGGTTTTAAGGTACTCTGCATAAGGCAGGTTTGTTACGCTTTGTATTCTTTTTGTAAGGAACCTCTGAAGTCACTCTATTTGCTGCCTATGCCTGGCCAGGTACATACCAAAGGGAGTATTGTACTCTATGATTGGTCTGATAGGTTGGGAGGGTGGCCTAATGGCTAAGGTGTTTGCCTTGCAAACACAAGGTACATGGTTTGAATCTTACAGGGGATAATTGGCTAGGCTTGAAATGGCTCGCAAGGACAGTTAGCCTAGTACTACTCTATGAACCTATGAACCTAAGAGTGTAGTACAGTAGGATAATGACCTCTTTGGACCTAGATGCTGTAGAACAAAACATGTTTATGTACCTCAAAGAAGCATTTCCAGAGGTAGGCACGTGCAGGCAGCAGTGCCATTTTGAGAGAACAGCCAGAATGTTAACATGTATGAGTGTGGTAGTCAGTCTATTTATAAGTTTACTTAAGTTTAAGTTACAAAGCCTCATTCCTGATGTGTTTGTATGTAATAAAGCTGCTTGAACTGAACCCACAACAGTTCATCAGTTTTATCCTAATTCGACGAATGACAGATGCCAGGCCCATAATGACAGAATCAAGACATTTTATCAAACCATAAACTGATTCAGAGAAATTTGAAGCATTCACAAATTCTGCAGTGACAGAAACATTGCCCAGAACTTTATTTTGCATTTCTGTAATGTCCATTCCAGTGAGTTTTTTTAATAACACTAAACTAATTTTGCAGCTCTTGCCATATTTTCCCTTTATTACTTTGTAGGCAGCCAACAGTCACATGAATAACAGATTGCATTTTCTTTTTTGTCTCAACATGTCTTTTTTTCTGCTTCAAGTTATATTCAGCATTTTTTTAGAGCATTTGAGTCTTCAACCATAGTGCTTTGTATATTTATTTGTGTTTGCTGTTGCTCAAACATTTTTTTCTTGTTCTTACCCACTGAGTTTCATTACCTTTGTATTACAGCCTTAATAACCTTTTCCATGTTACCCAGACTGGTAAGCATGCTGCTTAATTTTTCAGCATTAGCTTGAAATTCCTTTTCCGTCCTAGTATTACTTGACTGCATGCTTATCACACTTTCATGCAACCTGCCTAATTTCAATTTGGACTTCAGGTATTCCTAGTATCTCTTTTTTGCCACTCTGAATCTTACAAAAAACATCTGGCATACTTGTAACTCAGCAGCATACTGCTTTATTTCATCAGCAGTCTCTCCCTGCTACATGATAACATTGTTGTCTTTGATAGGAGCTAATGCACTTTTAATTTTAACACACATATTGTTAGATGCATATTTTTTTTTATTTTTCCCTTACAGTTCAGACAATGAATTACAGCACCACACCATATGGCTTATTAGATTTCAGTATAATGTTTTTGTACCACAGTATCCCTTTAATCTATCAGTTCCTACTAATATGAAATTCAGTCATGGTACTTACCTATGAACCTATGAACCTATTATTTGAAACAGCACCTCAATTTGCTTTCAGGTCCTTTTGCATTGGTTTTGTACTGTTTAATGTCTTAGAACGTCTTTCAGTTTTGATTTTAGTATCAGGTCACAAAATACATACTTTATTTAATTCACAACTGTGTCATAAAAAAAAAATTGGTCAGTGCTCATAGAGGAAAAGCCAGATTTTTGGTAACAAAGAACTGCCCAGAACCTGGTATACAAGTACATGGATGTATGGAAGTTTTAAAAGGAACCGGAAAATAAGTAATGGTATTGCAACTGTTGGAACAGTGATACAGTTCATTACATTTTCCTTTGCTGCCAATATAACCAACTTTACTCTCTGATAACTTTTATGAATGCCAACACTGCTAGCTTGTTGTAGTAGTACAGACACCATTATAAATGTTTTGCTAATTATATGGAGTAGATGCACTCTTTGTGTTATCACAAATTTATTTTTAGTACTTTTATGTCGCATATTGTTTCACTTTCGTTTAGCAGACCACTTTTCGTACTTTGCACGTATTACTAACATTTTTTACACATACTTAGCCTCAGTATTTTTTTCAGCACAGACTTCTTGCAGCAATTACACCTTACTCCCAAAATATTTCCAGAGAATTGTTTCTGCAGTTTAGTAGAATCACAGCTAATCAACATTCTTGCTATTTACTGTGTATTTATTTTGATCAGTAATTTTCCAGCATGTGATTATGGCCTTTATCATGCAGCCTTTGACCAGTTTCATATCACTTTAAGCATTCAACAGTACTTGTCATTCCACCGCTGTTTTTATGCCACACAAGTCTTTTTAAACTTAGTTTAACAAGTACATTAGCTTACTTTACTCCCTCAGAGTATATCAATTAATGAAATGCTAAGGCAAGAATATTTTTTTCTGAGAGGTTTGCCACCCACCCCATGCAGATTCAGCATGTTCATTGTTGTTCCAGTTCTGACAGAAATGGTTTCAAGCACTGCTTAGTAAAGTTCAATGCTGATGTATTAATCTATTGCTATACTTAAAAACATCCAATCAGTAAAAAGACCTAAAAGAATTGCCCCTTCCTGTCTAACAAAACACATAATGAAATATCGACTGTGTTTGTATTAATACCCAATCAAACAACTTTATACTTTGGGTATACCCCATGGGTAGTTAAAGCAAACCCAAACTGTTGAAAAACGACAAAAACAAAGGCAAATACAGAACGAAAACAACAAAATCAGCTTTAATAAAACCTGTTAAGCACTTTTCGTTTAGTACAGAGACTAAACTTCTTCAGACAAATTTCATTCAGTGCTTCCTCATTCAAATAATCACACCCTTAATTAACTAATTGTACCTACTTAAAAGCATAAAAGATACAGTACTTAGTTGAACTCTACATATTCTAGCTGTTACTGTTAGTGTTCAATTTAGTGAATTAATAACCTTTTATATTTTTATATTACAGCATTATTAAATCATTTTGATAGTATTAGGGTAGCGTATATATGCATTTTAATTACATGTTGATATATATACATATATATTTATATGTAAATATATTAGATATGATCAAGTTAATAGGAACCATGATTAGTTTGTTGATGTATTTTCCCTGATTTTCTAATGCTTTTACATTAGAATGAATATGTTTACTTTTTGCATAAAATTAAAACACATATATATGTGTTATTAATGCATAGAATTTTAGGTTGCACTGTATCTTATATGTTTTTAAGTAGGTACAATTTGTTAATTAAGGGTGTGATTATTTAAATGAGGAAGCATTGAATGTAACTTGTCTGAAGAAGTTTAGTCTATTTACGAAACGAAAAGCGCTTAACAGGTTTTATTAAAGCTGACTTTGTTGTTTTTGTTCAGTATTCGTCTTTCTTTTTTGTCATTGTACCCCATGGGTAAACACAATTTGTAATCGACAGTCTTAGCAAAGAATGAGCTAAACCACAACACAGCACTGACAGACTGATACAGTTATCTGCTGTTGAAGATTACACTTGCCTCTTCATTTGTGTGATGCTTTCTCCCCATATAATGCACATACTACAATTTAAATGCTACCCTTAACATGGAAAAGTAATAGTATACACTTACACTCTGCCAACATTCTAATAGTGTGGTATTCTGAGACCCTGTTAGCATGCACACTAGGAAATGTTACTCAGAATATATGGTACCTTCAATACAACTTCAAACACATGCACACAAACTAAACCTATGAAAAGAAAGACACACAAAATTCACTGCAGCAATTTCACATACAAAACTGTGCACTTATTGCTTGCTATTGCCATATATCTTTTACCACAGTAATAGATATTAGTTGACAACTCCTGGAAAATGGAATTAATTATTCTCTTATATCATACAGTGGTGCTCTTGCATAAAACGTTCTTAGAGTAATGCCTCAGCCAGAAGACACTGATATAGCCATTTGCAAAAAAAATTACAAGGCTACAGGTAGAAAATGTTCTAAAATGAGAAACAAATGGAGAAGTATTGCAATGAGAGAGACAACTGTTGACAGGCTTCTTCACACGCACACACACACACACACACACACACACACACACATACACACACACACACACACACACACACACACACTAATGTTTTACACAATACTGAAATTATATAATTTCCATTCTGTAGATTTATGTAAATAATGAATCATATACATCTATATCTATATCAGCCACAAAAACAACCACAAAGAAGATACCAATTCGCCCAGTAGAAATCAACAATTCACCCAAAAATAGATGATAAACTTCCAGGAAAGCAGCAGGATATCCAAATGCATAAAATATAATTGTTTATTGAACAAGAAACGTAAGCGATTTCACGGTATTACAATCCACTTCATCAAACGTACTCTCTATAACAAACTGATATCTCTTAAATACTTTTTAAGCACATTCAAACAGCCAATGACTGAAATGAAGCAATCATTCAATTAAACATATAAATTCATATAAATTCATTAAAAATTCATTAAAAACAACAAATAAAACAATTAAATAACCATTAATTAAATCCTATCTAACATTGCATATAAGCGCTTATCAATATATAATGTGTATAAAAATAGTAACTTCTAAAAATTCTCTATTTTTATCCTTCTGGATTTAAGTAGTGGTTTCAGGGGAACAGCATCATTGAGTCCCCATCCCCTATGTGCACCTAATCTCAAAATCCTTTTAATTTCTAAGGTTTCCGAGGTGTTAACTATGTCACCTAACCTAACATTTACATCCTGTACTTGCAATACCTGGAAACGAAATTTGTTTCTTGCCAAACTGTATTGTGTGCTTGGCTAGGGCACTGTGGATAAAACCTTTTGTGATGCAGTATACGTGGTCCCTAATGCATTCCCACAAGGTACGATTAGTTTTACCTACATAGAATGAATAACATTCTATGCAGGATGCGATGTATACTAGGTTCTTAGTGGTGCAAGTACTAGAATTTCTCAGCTCCCATAAATAACCAGTGTCGGGATGTCTAAAGAATCTTGACTCATCTACAAAGGGGCATTGTGTACATTTCCCACATCTTTTCATACCCAGCCATACTTTATCAGTTAAATTTGTAATGTTATTGGAGAGTGGATAACATAATTGATGTTTCAAACATTTCTTATTCCTAAATATATATGCTGGATAATCCCCTGCTATGTTTCTTGTCATATCATCTGTTAACAGTATATGCCTATGCTGAGCTATAGTTTCTTGTAATTTATTAACATTCATAGCATAAGGTAAAATTACTGGCAGTTTTAATGTTGCTGTTGTAGGAGGTATTCTCTGTTGATGTATGGATCTATGAGAGAAGTATGGTTTAGCTCGACCTTTTCTCTCTGATCTCAGTTGATTGTATATTCTATTAATCTCATATTCTTCATACCCTCTCATTGTGAAATTCACTTTGAGGTTGTCTAATTCATAGTAGTAGTTATGGATGCCCGATACTATTATAATACTATGGTTGAAATGTTACAACAGGTGGTGCCTATCAGCAAACTTCAGTGGAGGTTGTTTATGACATGCAACAAAGAATATTTAATGTACTAGATAACATTACAAATTTAACTGATAAACTATGGCTGGGTACGAAAAGATGTGGGAAATGTACACAATGTCCCTTTGTAGATGAGTCAAGATTCTTTAGACATCCCGACACTGGTTATTTATGGGAGCTGAGAAATTCTAGTACTTGCACCACTAAGAACCTAGTATACATAGCATCCTGCATAGAATGGTATTCATTCTATGTAGGCAAAACTAATCATACATTGCGGGAATGCATTAGGGACCACGTATACTGCACCACAAAAGGTTTTATCCACAGTGCCCTAGCCAAGCACACAATACAGTTTGGCGAGAAACATAAATTTCATTTCCGGGTATTGCAGGTACAGGACATAAATGTTAGGTTAGGTGACATAGTTAACACCACGGAAACCTTAGAAATTAAATGGATTTTGAGATTAGGTGCACATAGGGGATGGGGACTCAATGATGCTGTTCCCCTGAAACCACTACTTAAATCCAGAAGGATAAAAATAGACAGTTTTTAGAAGTTACTATTTTTATACACATTATATATTGATAAGCACTTATATGCAATGTTAGATAGATAGGATTTAATTAATGGTTATTTAATTGTTTTATTTGTTGTTTTTAATGAATTTTTAATGAATTTATATGAATTTATATGTTTATTAATTGAATGATTGCTTCATTTCAGTCACTGGCTGTTTGAATGTGCTCAAAAAGTATTTAAGAGATATCAGTTTGTTATAGAGAGTACGTCTGATGAAACAGATTGTAATACCGTGAAAGCGCTTATGTTTCTTGTTCAATAAACAATTATATTTTATGCGTTTGGATATCCTGCCGCTTTCCTGGAAGTTTATCATCTATTTTTGGGTGAATTGTTGATATCTATATCTATATGTTTTTATATATATATATATATATATATATATATATATATATATATATATAGATATATATATATAGATATATATTTAGATATGTAGGTATATTATTTAACTATATATATATATATATATATATATATATATATATATATATATATATATATAGATCTACTTTGTTTATTTGAAAATATGTGACATCATACAAAGTAGATGCCCACTTCAGAGAAAGTGAATTTCAACGAAAGTGCACTTTCGCTGAAGGCTAGTCACCGGATCAGCTAACTAAAAAAAAAAAAAAAAAAAAAAAACACAGAAAACATGTTTTGCAGGGGGTAAGCCCCCCTCCCCCCTTCTTGAATATACCAACTCCGAGATCGCACTAGGAAAAGGGAATATTCCCATTCCAGGCTGTATTGTGATCTAACGACTGGTCTCAACCAAGTGGGTTTCGAAGTACTGCAACTTCATACAAACGAAGTAGACCCATATATGTGTGTGTGTGTGTGTGTGTGTGTGTGTGTGTGTGTGTGTGTGTGCGTATGCATGTATGTATATATATATATATATATATATATATATATATATATATATATAAATAACACCCATGTGACACTTCTAACATTTCTTCCTTTTTTTTACTTTTTGTGTGTTACTTTCTTTCTCTTTCTAGTTCCAGAAGAAAAATTTGAGAATTGCCCAGTGCCTGTTATACCAGTACATGGATACATGGAAGTTTTAAATGGAACAGGAAATATAATGAATGGTTTTGCAACTTTTGGGTCAGTGATACAGTTTGCATGTAATAACTCCTACACTCTTGTTGGAAATGAGCAAAGTATTTGCCAGAAAGATGGACAATGGACTAGCAAGCAGCCCATTTGTGAGAAAGGTAACTTTTTCTTGCTGGTCTCAGAATTTTACTTTTTGCCAGCAATTACCTAATATTTTAAAAAAGTGAAACTCATTTCCTCAGATCAAGGTTGCATGCAAGTATAATTAATACACTAACGCACTAAGTTTGAGTTGTTTCAGGGACAGCAGTCTCCTGTTAGTTAATCTGCATTGCAGACATTGGACCTTTTGTTTCTTAAGAAGGTGGTTAGCAGTATTTGATGGGTTGCATTGCTCCTAGAAGAGAATAAAAGTCCATGATACACCCATTTCATGACCCTTTCCTTACAGATTGCAGAACATGTAAGGGGTCGTTAGGACTACATAGTGAAATACACTAATGGCTGCCTTCAGGATGGCTGTATAAGAATTGTCAGTCATCCTGAATGGATGAATGGGGCTGAGAATGCAATCAAGCATATGGATAATGTGGATGGAGGAGAAAAACAGATGAACTGTTATGTTAATTTAGTAAGGTTTGTTTGTTTATATAGTAGTTTTTGTAATGCCATAATAAGCAGACTTTTTTCACTGATGTAACTACGTTTTTAATTTATAAACTGTGCAGATTTATTTGCTGTGTATATTATGTTGTTTTCCTGAGGAGGTGATATTTCAATTTGAATATTGTCAGTTAGGCTATATTATTAGTGTTTATTTTATTATGGTAACTTACACTGTAGCATCTGTTTTATGTTACAGTTTCACATGCAGGTTTTCATTCTTTGGCACACTCTTCCTAGTTTATTTTATTTATCTGTCATTGAGGATCAGTTTTCTGTCATTTTTATGAAAGGACCAAGTGTCAAGTACATGAATCAATTATGAAGTAATACTGTCCAGGACGGCAATTAGAAAAGTGAAGATCTGTTTTATTTTAATAACTGATTTTTGAATAAAATACATAACATTTTTGTATAAAACCCATAACATTTTAGAAACTTCTTTCATCTTTGCATTTCAGCTAGTATATTTAAAAGGTACAGAAGAACAGGATTTAATTTAAAACTTTTGCTTCAAATTTTATACCACAGACACTGATAGACATTTGTTAAACAAAATAATACAGTCTCAAAATGAAAACTTTAGCATAAAAAGTTAACTTCTCTGTCATTGAAAATCGCATGCCACTGAAATGGTATTGAAACCCACATTCAAAGAAAATGCATCTGGTCAGAGTCAGATTGTTTACCTTTTGTCTGCTTTCAAACCACAGGCCCCTTATAGGTTCATTCTTTCATAGGTAGGTACTAGGTTGTTGGCCTTGGGGCCTATATAAGCCTAGCCAAAAAGTTCCCTGGCTTTCGCCCCCCCCCAAGAAAATTATTTTCCTGTGCCCCTGTCAAGCAGTGCCACAGAAGTGATCTCTGGGGTGAATTTCCTATTTTTCATCCAGTCATCAA